>NC_134756.1:1515151-1818181 GCF_050436995.1 Anticarsia gemmatalis | reverse complement strand
TGAATCGTTCTTCTGGAGGGATTATGGGCATAGTTTTAAAAAGAAGACTATTTCAACTACTTTTTAGAGTAAAAAATTGCAACTGCATTTTACTATAAAGAAATACATAATAAGGTAACATGTCAAAGAAAGCATTGGAACTAGGATTTGTATTGGGAGAAAGGCCTTGATGGATTAGGACGATGGCTTAAACCCCGGTTTCTGAGGTACATTTAGTGGTAGTTTATCTATTTAATAGCGTTTAAACTCATCTAAAATACACTATTTTATAGGAAAAACTACCGCTAAATGTACCTCAGAAACCGGGGGTAAATCTTTCAATGCCTTAAATTTTACCCAGTTACCATGTAAAAGTGTATTTTTAGAAGAATCTTTAGACTTAAACTTCTCTTACAAAAGATACAATCAGTACCACAAGACAACAAAATGAAATTACTTCTTAAATCTTAACTATCAGCTTACGACAACGGCCAATGACACAAACGTTAAGCAATTCAATGCATAACTACGTTAATTTCCATATAACATTAGATTACAACATTTTTGCTCTAAAATCCCTTTTCCACATTACAAAGTTAACTGTGGCCAACAATAAAAGCAACTCGTTCAGAGCCCACACAGTCAATATTTGTACACAACTTA
Source organism: Anticarsia gemmatalis (assembly GCF_050436995.1). Classification (NCBI taxonomy): domain Eukaryota; kingdom Metazoa; phylum Arthropoda; class Insecta; order Lepidoptera; family Erebidae; genus Anticarsia; species Anticarsia gemmatalis. The sequence goes on along the minus strand of NC_134756.1, from coordinate 1,817,539 downwards.
ACACTAAACAAATATGAGGACAGTTTTTACTTGTTTACACACTCCAGTACGAACTATGAAACATAGTTGAATTTACTTTCAAAAGCTTTGGATGTAGTTTTTAAAATGGCAACACTACATAAGTTGGAAAAAGCTTTCGAATTTTATATTATGCGTAATATTATAAACTAGGTCTTGCTTGTGGAATCAAGAAAGTAAAATATTTTTTGTAGCTTATGTCTCATGCCAGTCGTCAACTACTTCAATGTAAAATTTCATCAAGATTGGTTAAGCCATTAGAGCGTGTCAGATAGACAGACTTTTGCATTTCTATTAACAGTATTTTAGCAGTTTAGTTGTGAGAGTGTAGGAAACAGGCAGAGGGACTTTCGGATTTATGATGCCAAAAGATGCATTTTAATGCAAAAGTCTTTGTCTGATTACTATTTTTTGATTTTACATTTAAACTACTAAACCAATTGAGCTAAAATTAGCAAAACTTAAGCTAGCTTTCTGCAGAAGGACATAAAATACTTTTCTTTATTTCCCCTCAAGTGGATCTGCAGCAAATTTAATTGAAGCGTTTTTCCCGTAGCAAGTACTGCTTGTTTCTCAGAATACTGTTTTTCTGTCTTTCTGTCTGAACGAGGAACATGTGTCTCGTACAAGGCAATAGTTCCACCCTTATTAAAAACATAACTCGTGAACATTGAGTGTATTTATACGAAGGCTTATCCCTTGGCTAAACAGGGGTACGAAAGCAAATTAATTTTAAGTGAATAATATGGTATTTATAAGAGGAAGCTACCAGTCTGAAGGGAATTAGAAATTGCTATTATTGAAGATTATTTCAGCAAAAGAAAAGACAGGTTCATACTTCGTAGTTTTAGTCCCAAAAGAAAACTTTTAAAATAAAAACTAGTTCAGTGTTGCAGGGTATTTTACAAACATACAAATAACGTCACTACGACTACAGCCAGACCAGAAACATCTAATTGTTGGGTCTCACAACCTAGTTCCGCGAGAATCAAATCCAGGACGCGCAGAGTAATAATGGTGCCTATAGATGATTGTCTACTGGCATAAATTCCTGATAATACTAATATTATAAAGCTGAAGAGTTTGTTTGTTTGTTTGTTTGTTTGAACGCGCTAATCTCAGAAACTACTGGTCCGATTTGAAAAATTCTTTCAGTGTTAGATAGTCCATTTATCGAGGAAGGTTATAGGCTATATAACATCACGCTACGGCTATAAGGAGCGGAGTAGCAACAAAAAATGTTACAAAAACGGGGAAAATTATGACCCACATTCTCTCTTATGTGACGCAAACGAAGTTGCGCGGGTCAGCTAGTTCCTGATAAAGTGATGACATAGAAGTACGAGACGAGGCAATAGAAGCCGACGAAAATTGTCTCAATACTAACACAAAAATAGGGAACATATTCCGCGATTTATCGTCAAATTTATCAAATATTCTGATACTTTATTCATCCATACATATCTGACGAATTCCTGTTTTGAATGAGCTCAATCTTTTCTACAGAAATATTCGCCGCAGTTTGCAGAAACCGTTGGGTTGTGTTCGCCGGTTCGTTTATCATATATTACAGCAGACCCTTGTGCAATAAATATAAGGATCTTGGCAAGGGGTCAGGATCTATCTCGGAAAGAAAGCGAGTTCCCCCGAGTTTAAAGATTTTAGGACGGAGCATATTTCGTATGAATACCTAAAGATGTATGCAGTAGGTTTCAGGCTTGTTCTATTTTATAACAAAAGCTTTCTTATGTCAACGGATGCAGATAAATCACAGGTTTCTTTAAAGATTTTTATAATAACCGAGTTTCTTCTTATAGAAAAAACTGACTTGATATATCAGAAACGTGAAGAATTATTCAGAGATTTGATTACGACGACATTACAAATTAAGTCCCTTTTTTTATCTAGCTATTTTGTGTTTCCCACTGCTGACCAAAGAGATTTAACACTGCTATTTAACATAGGAACATTACAAATATTTCAGGCATAATTAAAGAATAACTCTTGTATCGCGAGGACTTTTACAAACAACGACGAAATCAGACTCGAAACAAAAATTTGTCATAGAGTGGATGTTGAACACATATTTTTTTCCAGAAGGGAATCGTATTCACGCCGCTGTTCGACAGACAAATGCATCTAGATTTTACTTATTATTTTATAGTATAACTAAATAACACTGTAACCAAGTTATTTCCTCTTTCGTAACTAGAACATGTGGTTCATATTAATATATTTTCTTTTCTCACAAGAGCATTCTTGTACTTATTTTCTCGGACCGTGAATAACGTTTCGATGAACACAAATGATATAGGTGACATATATTTTCCCCTCTATCTCATAACGAAATATAATAAATAAAGAAGAAATACCTATAAGGAAATGTAATAAACTATTCCCAGAAGTAGGTACGTGTTGACTAAATTAAGTGTTGTAAATATGACTGGACTAGAAAGGCTGGCAAATAATTACTTTAGACCTAAATTTCAGCTTCTATAATTTAACTTAGAGTAACAATTCTATGTCATTCTAAAATCTTTAAAATTTATTATGATATGTAGAGGTAACATAATGAACAACACCAACTATTACTACTACTACGTTTTAAACAAGCAGTAAGTCCAATTATATAAAAAAAGCGATATGGATTGCGTATTTTATGTCCTTGTAATGTGAGGTATGCCCTTTTCAAAATAGCATATTCATAAGCCGGACAATCGAACAATCTTGTCCGTTTTTGAAGAGTACAATGTATGACAAAAACGTTATTGCAAACTCCACAGAAGTAGGGATGATCTGTAAAATTGCAGATTCGTATGTTAGATCTTTCATAAGACTGGCTTAGATAACCGTTTTCTAACTGAAGTAGATACCTTATATTTGATGGCCTACTCTCGTTTCTCGAATTGAAATTATTAATTTAAATCGTTGAGACCTTACTATATTCTATTTTCGTACACACACGTGTCAGTAAACCGATTCTTTGTAGTGAAATTTTGTATGAAAATCTGATCAGCGTCTCTATCGGGCATTGTAGTAACTATTTTGGCAGTACATTTTAAATGTCAAGCTTTCGATACTCGACAGTACCGACTATAAAGAATCGTGCTACGAATAATGTAAATTAAAACCTGTACAGAATATACAGTCATGGGCAGAAATATATGCAAACAATGGCACTCTTCAAACTTACTTTTGTACACGAAAAGTGCAACTTAACTATCATCCGCTTTAACTATGATAACACATTGTTAGTCAGAATATACTAACAAACCGCAGTAATTGAACAATATCGTTTAAAAAAGGATTATAAATGAAAAACAACTGACACATATTCATGCTCTTTTACTAAGACTTGTACTAATTCTCGAAAGAATTTCGCTCAATACATCGAATATTCGAATGATAGTAGACCCCTAGTAAGATATTTTCGGCAGATCTCGACTCTGGGGCCATTAAGTAATTGCTTTTCTGTATATTACACAACTTGGTATAATCAAATTAGAAGACCATCTACCAAAAGTTATTTACAAACTTTCAGCTAAACTGTGTTAAAACATGTCCATAATAAAATCAACATTTCGAGACATAATTTATACTTATATTAGAAATGCAATGTTTGTCTATCCGTTACGTTTTCATAAACTGCTGCATCGATTTTGATGACGTTTTGCGAGGGCATCGTTGGAAAATCCATGATTGAATATGGGCTACATTTTTGCGATAGCCGTCGCGAGTTAGCTAGATGTAAAAATAGTAGGAAAACAGCAAAACAAACGTTTGAAATAGAAAAATCAGTTTTATTTTGATACCAATGAAACAAGGGGTAACAAAGGCAGTTAGTTACTGGTCAAAGTTCAGTCAAATCAAATTAGCTTTGAACTCTTTTGAGGCAGTAGTCAGTTGCACCCAACTGTTGGAACAATCAGTGAGGTAAATAATTTTAGCAGGAGATTCACAGAAATTTGACTATAGTATTACTACAGAGAAATTTTAACAAATTGGTCAAAAACGCATATGAATTTTCAACCCACATCCCCCTTTCCGGGAATTTAGAGATTGAATTAAAAAAAGAATCTATATTTGTATCGCGTTTCTAACTATTTCTGCACAAAATTTCAATAAAATCGATTTGGCAGTTTAGCCGTAAAAGCATAACATGGAAACCTTTTGCATTTTGAATATTAAGTACGAATTAAAAGTATTAAAAGGCTCCTGTCTGTCTGTCTAGTGGCTAAATTTAAGATCTTTGACGATCCGACGTCATTAACAATCTTAAATTTAGCCACTAGACAGACAACACAAAATAAATCTACAAACCAATAATCTGCTATCTCCACATCTTCACCTAGATCTTCAAACATCAAGACGTCACGCGTAAGCAATAAATCTGCCTGGTACCAAATGTCAGGGGTCAATGCGTTAATATTCAAACGAGGATTTCCATGTGAGAGTGGCTGACATTATGAGGTGTCTCCAAACGTGAGCCATTGACAATGTATTGACCGACCATGTTGCCCGGTTATTGGTTTCCAGATTCTTAGCCGACTACAAAAAAGGAGGTTCTCAATTCGACTGTATGTTTTTTTGACTGCTGATGTTTTGTCGGGATGTATATAAGATGGTCAAGAAAAATGGTACGGAGAAACAAAATTCAAAAGATTGAGAAAAGTACTGCGGATTGCTGTAAATATTTGCAGGCTATAAAATTTAGCAAAGATAAGTTCGAAGTTTTGAAGATTTAAGATGGCTCAATGCAGGAGATGAAAATGATGCATAAAATGTATGTACATGAATATTAAAATATCGAAGAGCAAGTTTTAAATATAAAACTAACAACTCCAAACTTCTCGGATGATGTCAGGCAGAAGGATGTTTGTATATTTGTTCAACCATATGTGTAGTGTTCTCCCAAAATTCTAAACTTCACGAATTTGGGTCATGTTCGAAAACCACTTGCTTTTCCGTAAGAGGAACTATAAATTTGACTAGCACAGAAATTTCGTACATAAGCCTTATTTCAAATATTCTTTACAAAATTTCCTGCAGAATTTCTTCTTGCCTCACAGAACGAGTCGTAACCTACATTTGTTTTAAATTACTAACTAGATTTAACGTCGTGCGTCAGAGCCGTTGACTATAACAAAGTACTCGCTATGCTATTCAAAAACTGTTTTAAAATTACTGCAGAATACATTTTCTTCTTGAAATGAGCGCTATACTGAAATAAACTGCCAGTTACCGTCCACTGAAAGTTTTATTGACTGTTATTCGAACAGAACCTGTGTCTGCACTTTTGAGTTTATCGATATTTGAAACGGTATACTTTTATGACGTTAACTTTACCCACTGTTCCAAATTCTAGGAAATAGCTTTTAAACAAATATAAAAAATCCAATCGACATAATTCAATGGAGATGCTAACATAAAACTTATACCTTCAAGTAGGTAACAATGAGAAGCACCCCATTCTAATTCGGAGCCGCAATTTTCTGAAAACCAATTCAACAAAGCAGACGACCTTGTCGGAAATAATTCGTGCGTTCGTGTGAGGTCTAATATATCCCATCACCGAAGTCCCTTTATCTGCGGAACCTTTTCTATATTTAACCGCATTGTTGGTATCATTGAGACTAAAATGGTTGGGGCATGAAGCCGGCAGTAATACGATGTTACGCAACCGGCGGGATGTCCTCATTCCTCGGACAGAAATATCTGTGCTTCGCGAAAAGCCTTCGAGTTAAATGCGATGGCTCAAGACGTGCGGTTTGCGTCTCTATTGATTGAAATTAAATGTCAAAGTTTTGCCATTCTTTTAGAGAATAGGGGAAGATCTTTGTCTAAAGGAAAACGTCGTGATATATGGAGACGTATGGAATGGGGATCTCGTATTTTCATTTGTGACCCAAATAAAATTAAAAAAGTAGGAATGTGTATACTGCAGGGTGCTGGACTTAAAGCCTAACTTCTCCATCATTGTGGGAGAAGCTACTTGCTTTACCAAACAGCAATGGGTTTTTAATATAATTATCTGATCTCTTTCCAGTCAAAACCACATAATTACGTAACTTCCACATTAATCATTACTAAAAGTCGTTAATAGTTAAAATGATTACTAAAACGCATTACATAGAATAATTACATATAGGCTTCATATTTTAACTAAATTACACTCAGAGCCCCACGCAGTCAAAAGTAAAGAGCAATGATACCACGATCAGAAAAAAATGGAAATAAGAGACATCTTTGCTTTAGAACGTCACAATTAACCTACAAATTCTAAACATTTATTTTGTAAACTTCGTATTACAAATAGTGAAGAAGTGAGAGAGAGGTATATATCCTGTCGCTCTTTTACTGCAAATAAGCAAAAGTTTTCAAACAGATTCTTTCCGCGACCTCTTTCAAAAGTACCACACATCAGTATAGGCTATAGACCTCTTAACACGACCGCTGACAGTCGGGAGCCTTGAATGCTCACTCCGATGTTGCAGCGCAATCAAATACAAGCAACACATATTAACACTAGTTTTGATAGAGTTGCTGTTTCTATTGATTGGGTGTTTCGTTTGTAGTTAAGATGGTTTGTACAAGTTTACCAATTGAAATCTAATAGTACTATAGATACTAATATAATAAATTTGATTTTCTCTGTTTGTAACGAAATTGATGTAAATAATCCTGGAGATTTAGTTAAAGACTCGGTTACAAATGGGCTGCTTGTAAAAAGATAACATATCATTTACCTAGTTAGTTTATACATGACATGAGCTACGCGGTTCAGCCGTTTCACGTTAGAGGATGACAAACGAACAGACATACAAGATTTATAATATAAATGTTTATGCAATATTTAGCAATTTATAGTAACTTACAAAATCATCAACTGTTACCGTAGTAAATGGATGCAAGATTAAAAAATAAAAGCACTTAATAAAAAAATCATGTCAAAATTTTCAATATCCGTTTAATAAAAATATAATTTATTTACTCCACTTCAAATCAATTCAACCCTCTTGAGGGTGCAGCCAATCGTCGAAAATCAAATTGTATCAAAATTTCCTGTTTCAAAAACTGACATGTGTCAATTCGTATGGCATTTCGATAACTGTACCTCGATTCTCTACTACTATCGAGTACCGACAACCGGCTAGCTATCGAAATTTTGACATTTAGAATGTATTGCCAAAATGTTTCCTACGACACCCGTCAGAGGCACTGATCAGCGGGCTTATCACGTATCTCAGCTATTATATGTCAAATTGATGGTCACAATTCAGTACATTGCTGCTTTGAAGTAACATGTTATCACGATGATCTAAGGGAGAAAACAATGTACAGCGTTGTGGCTTTCAAATAGTTGTCAAATGAGATACGTGATAGCCCCCCAGATTTTCATACAAAATTTCTCGATGACAGGTCGGTAGTCGATAGTAATAGAGAATTGAGCGACTGTGCGTAATGTTGTCATGTTGTTACTTATTTCGTTCAGTCAAAGTACTCACTCGATTTGTAGATCTGACACAATTCTATTGGAATGGGAATTTGTTCGCGGTCCCTAATGTTGTTCGAGAGTTTTGCTTATTGGATATTTTGTTTACTGTGCGATTCTTCGAATTTCTTATTAATGATTGGAAAGTCTGCTGAATTAAGAAAATATATAAGCAAATCTACGGCTCGTGTAATTTGGAAAGGATAGACTTAGGTGACGATTTTTGAAACAATAACAAGCTTCTGTCTGATGCAGTGTCTTTAATTATCCCATGCTAAATTTTATTAAAGTCGGCAGTTTGATTAAAATGAGAAAAAAAGATAAACAGACTTTTGCACTTATAATGATAGAAGTAGTTACTAAGTTTTAAGGTTTTGGTGTATCTTTTAATTGTTTTACAGAAATGATAAATAGCTTTGGCGAATTCACAGTATAGAATAGATTTTTTAAAAAGTAGAATAGTGCTCAAATATTGAATTCTAAATGGCATTCCCATTTCTTCTTTGAATGAAAGGAACGAATGAATGAAGAAAAGAATGCATATCGAATAAAACCTATTCATTCAGAGGTTTTTTTCGTTAAAATATACACATTCTGTTCTAAAATAAATGACCTGGAAACATCCATCTCATTGACGCGTGTGAATGAACAAGGCCTAGGTTCGATTTTTAGCTAAAGTATTTTTCTTTTTTACGGATATTTTAGTAGCATATATCAGGAAACCTTTTAATATTAGATTATACAGGATTTATTATTTATAAACGTGATTACGCGATTTGGTTCGACGTTGCTGATATTAAACCAGTTAGCGGTGTTGAGCAGTGCCGAAAAGTCAAGCAAGTCGAGAAAAAATTGCATAAAATTGCATGAATTTGGAATTCATTTGTATTATTGCATTTTAGTGTAAACAAAAACCAAAATATCAGACAACGTGTATAAATAATACATACCTACATTAAATCACGCGTTTTATACTTAGGGGTAGGCAGAGACCAAAATATAGTACTAAAACTATAAACATTATCTACAACTCTGTCCCTTTGAGAAAAGTATCTTTATAAACTGCGAAATGAGCTTCGAACTCTGTTGTCACGAATCCAGATTACTTCAGAAAGTATGCTCGTAACATGTTTCCAGTAAACTGATTCTATTATCTGATCAATACTGTTTTGTACGAGAAGGTATCATATTCTGCTCATAATATTGTACTAGTAGTAAAAGTAAGTTTCGTTTACAACTTACGTCAGAACTGATATTATGATTTAAATGATATTTGACTGTGGATTGATCTTTATAATTGCAACTGCTGGCTATGGAGTTTCGTCTTCATTTCCCTGGTTAGCCGAAGAGCTATTGGATTTGTCAAATCTTGTTGACATATTCTCTGTAATATGCCAGAGTAGGTATATTAAAGTGCCTAGTATAAAGTAATTGTCTCTAATCCTTGATAAAGGTAACTAATGTTATAAGCTGAAAAAGGCATGCTTTTCACACCTTCAGGTACTCGTACAACAAGCGTGTTGTTTTGTTCAAAAGACTAGTCACTATCATCACGACTGTTTACCTCAAAACTCAACTTTACAATGTACACATTTCAGAAGTCACAAGTCTATAACTGTCTTCTCTCTTCCCTAAAACTTCCACAGGGAATTCTTAACAAAGTAGTCCAGTATCAATTACCTGACTCCGTGATCGGCAGTAATGTACTTCACCGCTCCGACTTCGTAAAATATACATAATTGAAGAGCATGCCTCCTTTACACTGAAATTCAGACGTAATCAGGCCAAACTCACAGTTCACTTCAACTTTCTCGTACAGTGACAATGATTTATAGTTAACAGAAAATTAATTAAGCTAAGAACCAATTTGTGTGTGAGGAAAACTACGAAAAACAATCAAATGAATGCGTTGGTGTCAAAGCGAGCAGTCTATACTATCGACTGTAGAAATTGCTCGATAGTAACGATTGCAGAAAATACTCAATAATATTACGCAGAAAGAATAGTTCCTAGAAAACACGCTGGAGGCGCTGATCAGTTTTCCATACAAGATTTGTCGATGGTCGATAGTGGTAGGAAATCACCTCTCTGGATCGCAATTTCCTACACTCGGTACTATCGTATAGGAATCGAATCGAGAGACATATTTGGAATATACCAAAAGCCCTGAACTCAAATCCATAGTTTTTGTGTTAGAAAAACTGTCCTGTGTCTGCACATGCTACTGAGACAAAAAGGACCCTTGTGTTTGTAATACAAAGTATGGATTTATTAATATCATGGAAAATACGTCTATATCCTTTGAGTCATATTAACCTAAGGAATAACTTATAAAGATTTTATATAGTAAGTACTTTTGTGGTTTATATTGTAATTAAATGTAGATAGGTACTTGTAAACAACTCAACACCATCCTGTTATTTGTGTAAAGAGTGGAATACATGTTCTTAATTAAAACATGTTAAAATTATCTTCCTTCTTATATAATTGGACTAGTTAACCTGCGTGCCCGGCTATTTCAAACCCGAGTTTATTTTTGAAAAAATAAAAAACTTGTGTTTTATTCTATCAACTATCTTTAAGCTAAATTTCATCGTTGTCGATCCAGCGCTTTAGATTTGAAAGCGTAACAGACATACATACACTTTCGTATTTACAATATTAATACGGACTGGAGTCTTAACTTATTTTTATACATATGTATTTAAAGATCATACGAATACGCTTTTCAACAATAATTTTTATTTTCATCATTCCCAGCTTTTATTAATCCAATAGGTACATTGTCAAGTTCTTTCCGATCACCCAATTCAGCCCCGCTCCGTCCCAATTCCGTCCACTTAACTTCAAAGGTAACTGTAGTCATTAACCACAAATAATTGGCCATATTTTAAACTACAATCCAGAACAGCGTTTATTAAAAGCGAAAAATTATCTTAAATAAGAATATACTTCAAAACCTTTACTGGGTTAATTTACAATAGCTGACTATAACACGCGACTTCTCTCGCGTGCTATTTGGGTGAAATAAAAAAATGACTAGGAAACTTGTCTTGAGCCCAGTTTTGCTCTCGAATTTTGTATCTATCCGTAGGTTAAAATTTACACAAAATCATGTATTCATTAGGGTCAAATATTAACGAAATTTAGTCGTTTAATTACTGACTGTACCACTAGCTCGGTAAGGGGTGGAAAGTCTTATGAAAAGAGATAGTAAACCGGCAGACAATTTCACAAATTTGTAATATCAAGTATAGATAGAATGTTTTTAACGCAAACACTTTATATTTATGGAGGAATAACGCCAAAATGATAAGGGTTAAAATTAGATTACGTAATAAGGTTTCAGAATACATCGTTAGGTTAAGCAAGAGTATTCAAGGACGGTAACCGGAGCGGCTGTTTACATGTCTAGTCTAATAAGGGTTTGTAAAAGGAGCCTTGATTTTCTTACGAAATAGGATATTTCTGAAGCAATTAATTAGGGTGGTGGCTATTATGCAAGTTTTTGGAACATCGTAAATATTCTGGTTCGCTGAAATTGGGGTTTACGTTGTGGTAATTAATGTTCTTGATCGCTGTTCCCTCGTTTATCTTCTAGGAGCAAGCGAGTGCTTACACGACGTTATATTTTGTTATTGGTTTTGTACTTTGGTAGACGTCTTTCCTCCGGTTTCTGTGGTACATTTAGATGTAGTTTATCTATTCAATAGCGTTTAAACTCATATAAAAAAACGATAATGAATTAATAGATAAACTACCGCTAAATGAACTCAGAAATCGGGAGTTTGACGTATAGTTTTTTGGTATTGTGAGTGTCAGTATCTGAGATATTTGTGACAGCAGTACAACGAAAGCCGGAAGTAAGCCTAGGATTAGCACTTAGTGCACTCTGCGACTTAAGCGATGCTAAATCGAAACAAAGACAATGAATATTAATTAATCATTCTTAATTTTACGTATCTACGAAAAGCTACTAACTCTCGATGTTTTGTATAAAAATGAGTTTGTAGCATATTTTTCAAAGCCATATACAATTTTAAATATTAAATGTTGGTGGAAGGTGATATAAAACTACTTTCATATATTCGAAAAGCGCTACTTCTCTGCGTGTTACGAAAGGAAACTTTACTAAAGGAGCTTGTCTTATTGGCAGGAATCATTAATAAAAAAAAGACCAACCAAAATCAACATTATTCAAATCTAAAGCAACCTTATAAATGAAACATTCTTTAAAAAATCCGTGACACTTAACAATTTAAAGTACAGTTACGTTCTCTTCATACATAATTGAATGTTCTGAAGTCCATACCTAATGTCCTGGGCTCCTGGCGTAATGAGACGCCTCGTGAATAATGGCTAAACACATCGGATATGAGGCGACCGCGTTTTAATTGCAAAGTTGTACTTTATGCAACTATTTATAGTGATGGGGGTGAATTTAGGGCGAGTTTATGTGCATATGTCGGTGGGGTTGTAACTGGGGGAGTATGGGTTGTTTTATGGTAAAAAGTGTGTGAAATAAAGCACGTTGCGATGACGTCATTGGATACGAAGTTCGAGTTTTTTTAGTTTTGTTTTTTGTTTTGTACGGGTACTCAAAATAACTAAAAGTATCCTTTGTTTTATGAAGCCTTTTCAGTTTGAGGAACTCTGATATCTCGTTGTATCGATAATTGAAGGAAAGCTTAAGATTAATATATTTTTTAATAATACAGAGATTTTTTACACATGACTATAGAATGTTTTTAAAATTAAGGTATTCATTTCTATTTTTAAAGAGTTAATTAGGAAGACATCTGCAAAATCATTATGAACCTGAATTGCTATCAAAACGGCATGAAAAACACCACAAATGAATACAATTCTAAAAGTAAATTAAAATGAAATATTAAACATAAACAGTTAATCAATTTTCCAAGTTTTCTCCGGTACTTGTCACCATTTTAACACTGAAAAGGGTTCCGACGCCAGACCCTCGGTTTCAGTAACAAAACATTTAAAATTAAACAAATTGCGGGAAAATTCTTAATAAACTTTCTTTTCATTACACATTGAGGACTTTCAGGCTTCGCTGAAATTTATTTGAAAAAATAAAATCACGTTGGTTGCCTCTCTCTGAAGGAAGTTTGTAATCACACAATGGAGAGTAGAAATATTATGGTGTTAAGTTGAAGGTTCATTTATTTTATGAAGTGTTTTTTGCTAACATAGACTAATGGTGTGAAATTGTATTAGTGTCTATATTGGCTTTTTTAGATATTAAAGTTATCACAACTGAGGTTTTCTTTTACTGTTCTAGAAGGAGAGGCAGTGTTACCTTTATTCAGTTGGTTTTATGAATAAAGGTTTTAATAAGAGAAGACTAAAAGTGAACCAGAACAAAGCTGGGACTTATTATATGTGAATATTCAATTTACGTGAAATATTGGACTCAAGGGCTAAACCCTCCCTCATTACGGGAGGAGACTCTATCCCAGCAGTGGGACATTAATGGGTTAAATTTCTCTACTCATTGGATAATAGTCAGACAATGCATAATAATAAGTAAAAAGATATAAAAATGTGTTTATTAGGTTAATTTTGCGATAAAACAAATATTTATTTATCAAACCACATTGTATTTGTAGACTCAACTTAAACCAAGACAGTTCTAGAAAAGCAAATAGGTATTGAAACATAACAAGGAAAAAACATAAGTTAGTTAGCAAAGACAAGTATTGACAATTACTTGACATCAACAGGAAAATAATACAAGCTAACAACCAGGTTTTGGTCATTAAAGATTCCCGTTATGACCCCGATAACTAATATGTCACAATGTAACATACGGTACAATTAGAAACAAAAATTATTTACATTTTGAAAACACATAAACGTTGCTAGGATTTCCACTTTTTTAGGTTTTGAATGACTTGTAATGTACCTACCTATTGTCACTTGTAAACAACTTATGCATGCGAATTTGCCAGATGTCAAAAATTTTCGTGTGCTAAATAGGTACCTAGGTAGTTATCATAAGAGCTCAAAGGCTCATAAAATATTTCCTTTATCTGTATTACCGTGTATGTTTCTGTATGTTATAAGTATTGTACTTAGATTTATAAAAAGAAAAACATTTAGACTCATAAGTACAGCTTTATCAAATTCGTAATTGGTCAGAAATTGTCTAAACAAAATTGGAATAAAATGCCAGAAGAAAAGAAAGATACTAACAAATTAAACAATACCAATACTTCAACAAGCTCTCTATTTCTCAATAAATCTATTGAAACGTAAAATCCTTTTTACACTACAATAACAACGCCAATTCTTTTGTCAAGCGCCATAGCAACGGAACGCAAAACATCTTAAAACCTACCTATTTAAAATTCAAATACCTAGTGACAAGTTAGAAATGTTTAAGACACTGACCCATTTACCTTTTTACCCAAAGACTAAAGCTTGAAAAGAAACCACTATACTTCATCATTAGTACTCTTTTACTCGTCAAACGTACGTTTGTAATGCGAGATTTTTCGGGACGATTTCCTGGCTTTGAACGCAAACGTAATCTAGATTTGTATGTATAGCTGTTTGACAGAAATTGTACAGTTTTCCACTAGTAGAATTGTTTTGGGAAGATTTTTTGTGTTTGTTTGTTCTTTGTCAACCTCAACCAACAGTTGTCCCCTTTTTATATTATAAATGATATGATAATACAAATCAATAAACTCAAACAGCAACCAAGTATTAAATAACATTCAAATAAAATCGAAAGTGAGATAACATTTATTTACGACTCCGATTTCGAAACAAATATTCCGTAAATTTTAATTAAACAAACTTCCTCTTTCGTTGAAAAATTGTTTCGTTACGAGTCTCGTTCACCGACGATTTATTCATAGCTTAACTTTTTTTCGAAACAAATAAATATTTAGGCGGGAGGAATTAATATTTATGGCGATGGCAATCGTCAATCAGCCTCATTTACAAATAAATAAATCCTTCGTTTATACAACGAATGCTCTTTGACCGAGCGCACTAACAATATTATTCTATGCAGATACGTGCGTGCATCACATACACCTAACTGCGGTTACAGTTTTATACGTTAGAAACAGACCACAGACGGCCAACAGGCCATACAGAACAGCAGGTTGACAGTCTATCACCTGCACAATAACCAGTTCCCTAAATCACCGTCGAAATTCCAAACGATGCACATTGTTGAAGGAAATCAGCATTAAACAAACCCAACGAACAATCACATGAATAATTTAATGATAATAAAACGTAAACACACACATAACCACTCGTTATTCACAAGAGAACACGTCACTTTTCGTGTTTTGGTTTATTTGGACACTCGCGACGCGCGTCCACTCGCGCCCAAAGCGGGAGGCAAACTGGCATAGTGAGTTTGTGACGTAGATCGGCCGGCCGGCCCTAGTCGCGGTGTTTACTAAGCGAGTGAGGCGAGCTACTCTCCTAGTGTGCACTGAAGGTGGCAATTTGAATAGTGTTATGATTTTTAGTTTCCACGTCCAAGAAAACAATGTGCCAGCTGTTTATCTCACGTTTGATTGTGACAATACTATTGTATAAAGTTTAACGATTGGCCTACATTTGCCTTTCTAAATATAACATATTTTACTTACGTATTCGCGGAAATGAATACATGAATGTGGAGGACGTATTATTTTGGTTTAACGTTAGCAACCTTCGCCTTTTGGCATCATTTGGAGAGACAACAAAAGAGACACCCAAAATTACGCATAGGGGTACCTAAAATAACTAAAAGTATCCTTTGTTTTATGAAGCCTTTTCAGTTTTAGGAAATCTGATATTTGGGATTGATTTAAATTGAATAAATATAACTGGTTAAAAAATCTATTATAATAATATAGTTAAAGTTCAAAAAATAAGCTGCAGAACGGAAGTCGGCATCTTAGTTTTGTTTGTTACATTCAAAATGTACCTACCACCATTCGCACACACAAGACGAGTATATGCACTTGAAAATACTTCAAAAAATCCTCTTTACTTAGTACCGATTGTCTAAGTGCCAACCTGTTGCTAAATAATTCACGAAGTCGATAAATACTTAACCTCTTTTCCTCAATCGACAAACGATTTGAAAAAGCAATAAACATGTATTTCCTTATTACACCTTGTACTTTGGATTATCACAAAGTCATTTTGAGTTTGCAATATATCTTAGTACAATTATTATACAATATTACAGTAAGTATAAAGTGTATTACGGAACACAGTTTAGATTTGGTAAAAGACAGATAATTTTTATGTATCATACAATCCACCTGCTCAAAGAGGCTTTTACGTTGGAATCAATGATAACTTTAGTTACTAAATAACCTAGCGCAAGCTCTGAAAGTACCAAACTGATTTAGAAAAAAAAACCTAAAAGATAACTACATTTTGCCTTATAACATTGCCTTCAATCTCCGAAATGTATTAAAACGATCAATGCGTTTCTTTAAAATTTGCAGGAAGAAACTAACGATCATAATTACTATGCTTCTTTGCTTCAATAGCAAGACTTATGTTACTTTTCCTTCCCCATCATGTAAATCCTTCAAACCCCATTCAATCGACTCCAAGGAGCTCCAATCTTTAAAACTTGGCATTAACCCAGAGATAGCGCGCCAACACACAGTGAATTTAATCTCAATACAAAAAGAAATTTGTAGTTGTAGAGAATTAAGCCAAATTATTACTGTGTTTTGTTACTTCTGGCGACTGTGCAGTACTTTGGAAATTTATTTATAGTTAGGTCATTAACTTACTCCACTACTTAAAGTAAAACAAAGCCGTTTTCCGCTGTGTCCCTATGTTTGCTTAGATCTTTAAAACTACGCAACGGATTTTGATAGCGTTTTTTTTATAGATAGAGTGATTCAAGAGAAAGGTTTATGTGTAGAATTTGTAAAATTACTGTAAAGCCGGGTGAAGCCGGTGCAAGCCGTTAAGAATAAACGATTATTTCGCCCCTTTCGAGATTAAATAGTTAGCATTTTAACGGCTATAATAAAATAACGTAGCTACTTTGTACATAGCAGTTTTGTTTAAGTATGTTTGTAAAATTTTAACTGAAATAGGGGTAATTTACTCGACAAAATGAGTGCATTAAGTACCTACATAGTTTCGTGCAAATTAAAAGCACACAAGGAAGCTAATTTTGACTTGAATTTCTTACAGCAAAATGTAGCTTTTTGTTAATAATGTGAATGATGTTCCTATGTAACAAGACATTAATTAAGGTTTTAATGAAAATATTTTACTCCATTTCATATATTTTAAATAAAACTAGTATTATTTTCGAATTATCAAAAATCACAGAAATCATATCAAGGAATAATTATACCATTTACAGCATCTAGTTAATCTAGCTCAACAGGCATTATTCTTTGACGAAGGTACTAGGCCCTTCACTTAGTAAATTCAGAACAAAGAACATTTTTCACTCCTTTAAAAATCACTTATTTAAAATTCATTAAAAGGATAAATTTATCTTACAGATGATTAATAAAACAATAAAAGTTTACTACAACTTAGTAAAATACCACATCCATCTCTCCCTAGTTCGTTGTAAATGAATTTTTATTTCATAATGTCGAATGTTGAATGTAACCAGTTGTTGCTTCAGTCTCGTAAACGCGGTGGTTGCGCGATTAACGGGCTTTCTGCCGCGTACCAATATACCATCTACTGGTATAGTACAATATATGAGGCTTTGTACCTTGTGGCCTATTGAATGTGGTAAATTTTTTGATTAAAATATGTTTAGAGCGAGTTTCCTGAAGTTAGATAACTTTATTCGATAAATCATTTTGATATTTTTGATTTTGTATTCAAGTTTCATATAAGTAGCTTTACTACATAGATGTTATATTCTCTTAGTTAATTTGATTTGAAAAATAAATAAAGTTATTACAAATTTTTCTTTGTTTTTTTTTTTCAAAATAAATACTACTATAGTAAAAATAGTATAGTATAAATATTAGTATTTTACTATTATTACATTAATAGCGCATTTAAAGATGAAATATATTCTTTTTCAACTATACATGCATTTAAAATATCATTAAAAAACAAAAATAACAGGATTTTCCAGTCCGTAATGATTTTATCAACCCAAAAACGGCATTTACTGCACTTTTAAGAATATTTAAAAACTTATCTGTAGCACGATTTTGATACTGATTACAGATACAGTTGATACTTTTGTGTATCGAGAGTTTGACATTTAAAAGGAGATCGGCAGATTTCGTACAGCTTAAAGTTTGTGTTGTTTCGTAACAGAATTTGTACCACTTATTAAGGGGACTATGTCACTTATTTTTATTTGGGAGTATTATTTTTAGAAGTCCGGATTAATTAGAAAGTATTTGTTTATTTAAATAATATTTTTTGGTCCATGGCTTACGAGGGTCGATCCAAAAGTAATGATAATCGGCTACTTGTAGTCGTCGCAAACATACAAAAACTATTTTTTTGGCTTCCTTATAGATCCACTACCTCGGGGTAAAAAAATCATATCAATAGTCCAAGTAATTTGGTAAATACATTCACTTGAATAGGAGCTGTCACAGAGAAAACATCAAAATGTAAAAAAACGTCATTAGAGCAATTAGTCAATGCCCTCCACTGAAAAAAAATTCCACTAAAGGAGTACATTGCGACTTGTTGCTGTCATCGGGGGACTTTGTTTTTTCTTTTTCCCATAGTTACACGTTGCAGAAAAGAGTTCTAGATTAGAAGAACTTCAATTGAAGATGAACATCGCAAAAAAACGCCTTCCATCGCCCTTACTGAAGATAACGTCAAAAAAGTTGGAGATATTGTGTTATCAGATCAAAGAATGACCATCAAATATGTAGTTAAAATTATAGACATCTCATATAGGCAGCATTTTAAGGGTCTTCTCTAACAAGTTCCTCATGAAAAACGTTTCCGCGCTTCAGGAACCGAAAATGTTAAAAGGCGAACGAAAGCGAAAACGTGTCGACATTTCGAGGGTGAATCTTGGAAAGTTCCAAACGTATCAAGGACTTTTTTGTCACGTTATTTGACAATAGACTAGTCAAAAACCTACCATTTTGATCCCAAAACAAAACAACTATCCATGACTTGGAAAAGAGCCTTCTCACCAACAAAGGAGAAATTCAAGGTTTCGAGGTCGATGTTTGATTCCGGCGTGTTTTTTTCAAAACACTGAAAGAATCACTTCAATAAAATAATTGAAAAAGAGAGCTATTATAATAGGCTTTTATTAAAAATACCATATACGAAGATTACAGGAAGTTATCATGAAAAAAAAACACAGGAAAATGTGAGATGGAATGCTGTTTCACCAAGACCAGCTCTGGCTCACAAGGTCGCAGTTGCGGTGGCTGCCATTCAAGAAACGGCTTTCGGATTGCTCGATCACCCATCCTATTTGCTAGAACCATCTCTTAGGTAATTTTATCAGTTGCAATTTTTAAAAAAACACTTCATAGGCAAAAAATTTGGCGACAATCGCGAAGTGACTAGTGATTTTAGGGCATTTTGGGAGAGTTTTGCAAGATAAGGTATTTCTATGGGAAAAATGGGATTAAAAAAGAGATCAATTGGTTTTATTAACTTGTTATGAGACTATGTAAAAAATGTAATCATTTTTTTCACTGTAATCATCGTGTATCACCTCCGTTATCATTACTTTTGGATCAACCCTCGTATATTTGTTGACAACTAAAGAAAAAGAAAATCTCATGAGACGTCACTTTTCGTCTGACGTCTACGCATCCGCCAATTTGCTGTTGTTTTGAATTGTGGTTTTGACAGCATCTGAGCAATTTAGCGAACTATCGGGGCTTCTAAAAATGGACATAACTTTTACCTCCCAACTTTTAAAAATATAAGAATTTTAAAATAAGCTTGTCTATCATATTAGCTACCAATTAAAACAAAAAGTAAACCTAAACATGACATTTTATAAGCTGTACGAATTCTTCATATAAACCTGCCGTTCGCCTTTACTACCAAAATTGTTTCTACGACGCCCGATAGAGGCGCTGGGCCGATTTTCATACAATATTTTATGACAGCTATCTAGTTGTCGGTAGTCGATAGTGGTAGAGAATAGAGAAAGGTATTGTTGTAAATAAATAATTATACAATCCACGAGTGTATTGTTCCCGAAATTCGAATCATTATTATTATCAATAACAAAAGAATTTTCGAATAAAATTATTCATTACAAAATTAAAATTCCCATAAAATTGAATACCACTAGCGGGTATTCAATTATTTCATCATATAGTAACGTGATAATTTATTTTAAACCTTTGTTTGAATAAAACTTATGTACGTCACCCATTGAATAAATACGGGGAACTTTGGAATGAAAAAACGCTTTAATTATTTCATATCATGTGGCTTATTTTCCACAAAAAGTGAAAAACTTAACTCTTTAGGTTTGTTACTTTATGGTAGTGGGAAGTTTAGTAAAATTTAGTTATTCCCCGACGTTTAGACAGAAGTGTATAAAATGCATTTCGCCATTAGCAATTATGTTAGTCCCATGAAATAGGGGGCGAGCCTATTCTCTTGTATAGAGGTATAAAACACGTTAGTAAACCGAGCTCTTCATAAGTAATATCTATTCTAATATTATAAAGCTGAAGAGTTTGTTTGTTTGTTTGAACGCGCTAATCGCAGGAAATACTGGTCTGAATTGAAACATTTTTCGAGGAAGGCTACAGGCTATATATCATCACGCTACAACCAATAAGTGCAGAGGAACAGTAAAAACTGTTACAAAAACGGGGAAAATTATGACCCATTCTCTTCTGTGACGCAAGCGAAGTCGATCCCGGAACCGAACCTGTGACCTCTAATTAGCAGTTGGATACACTGGCGACCGCACTACAGAAGCACTCATGGTTATGATTATTGAAAAAGAAATATACTTAAAGTTTTTTTCGAGCAAGTTTAGCTACGGCCATGCCGACTATGACCGTTAGTATCAAAATACAATACGATATTATCTATTTTATTATTTATGAACCATAGAGCCAGGTACAGAGCGGCCCTTTGTTTCCAGTTTGATTAACATAATCTATGCTATAATACTCTGAATTATATTGTCACGAGTGAAATATTAATCTATGGTATACATTCACTGTGTCTATGGCACGATAGTTTTGTAAGACTAGTTGTGGTCTGTAGGGTGCCAGTTCCCATGGAAAGTCGTTTTTTTTTGTCGAATAAAATATTTTGCAAGTTTCAGATATGTAATAAGACAATTCCAATTTTATTATATAAGTTTTAGCTAACAATAAATCTAGACCATCCTTTTCAGTATTATTGACTTTGGATTACATAAATTTATTACAATAAAACTTAACTATAAGTAACTTTTAAAAACTAAACTAAACTAGAAATAATTTAAAAAAAACAAAATATTTACATACTTACAATTATACAATATATTTACAATATAAAATCATATCCTTTTCATAATTGATATCCTATCTTCAATAGTACTAATATTACAAATGCTAATTTAATGTTTGTGGGGAGGTGTATATGTGTTTGCTAATTATTCACAAAAAACTACACGACGGATTTTCATAAAATTTGATACACAGATAGATATAACCTTAATGAACATATAGGGTTCTTTTTACCCCAATACCTTTTTGCAAGTCGTCACTGAAATAAAATGAAAGTTTAATGTATCTTAATGATTGAATTACGATTCTTTAACTCCACGTAATTACTATTGTTACAACAGAAATATTCCCTTATAGTTTACAACATACTTGTAAAACAAACGTATTGATCTTTACACGTGTAAAATATGAATTAATCATACATTTTAATATAATGTTTAATAAACAGCTCGTGTAATGCTCTTCTGTTCTTTGTGTGAAATGGTTAATTAACTCTGTTTTACAGTTAAGGGGAAAATATCGACAAATGTTTTTGATGTTGTTTTGATTTAGTATGTAGATACAAAAATAAAAAGTTTTCAAAATTATCGGAACTTACAAAATACGAATCGAATTTTCATTTATTATTTACCCTATTGCCGACTGATAGGTGGTCGGTTGTAAAAAATAAGTCTTTAAATCATGCTGTACCTACCTAACTCAGGTTAGAGTGAAGATAATACTGATATTAAGCCTAATTAACAAAGATCCTTAACACAATATAAAAAAGAAATCTGTCTCTGATTCCATACTCTTTCTGACTTTAACTAGTAGAAGATTGTAGACGTACTTTTTAACAAACGACCACAAGGCAACAAATATGAAAAATCAGCATTCGAACTTTGGACCTCAAAAATTGCACTGACTGAACTCAAAAATGAAAAAAAATATTTACTTTTTTAGTAGGTAGGTACTATAAACTCGTGTTGTAAAGTCTTAAACCGTCAAACCAAAATTAAGTTACCTCCATAGGTCGGCACCTCAGAAGAATTTTATGTGACACCGACAAAGTTGTAACTGTAGCAAACATGGCCATTATAGTAAGAAAACTGTCCCATAAATGGGTTGAAATTTACAAAAATATAACATTAAGAGATCAAGAGTACTGATAATGGAATGTTTTGGGTCAAAATAAAGATGCTATTTTTAGAAAAAATGGCAAAAATAGTTGTTTTATGACTTTGTCCAAAATAGGTGCCTATTCATTTATGGTGAATGTTGAAATTATGCAACAAGAAGCTACATACATACATACATAAAAAATCACGCCTACTTCTCATTGAGGTAGACAGAGACCAGAGATATTGGTAGTGTAATATTATAATATACCTACTTTAGTTTTTGCGATATATGTATGCTAAGTGAATTATTACTTGTTTACTTAAAGCACTGTTATTGCTGACAACCCCATGATCTGTTTATCATCTTTTCAAATGATTGCGAATAAGACAGGTAAAAGTATTGAGGGAGTTAACTTTGAAGTATTCAGAATCAAAATCAAATCATTTATTCATTTAGGTCAAATATTGACACTTGTGATAGTCGTTACAATTACTGAATCTACCACTAGCTCGGAAAGATGGTAGAGCCTCATTACTATGTAATAATATACAGGCTTTAATTTAAAACACGCAAGACTGGTAGTAATTCTAAATAGTAAAAAATCAATTAAACTAATATTGGAATACTGGAAGAATTTCAAGTAAAAGAATTCGTTGATTAAACTCTACGAACGCTCGCAGATACTGTACAAAAGAATCACACTATTGAATCGTATGAAAGTCGACATTGAATAGAATATAAATCTCAAATACTTTTACTTGTTTTGTACTTGTAAAGAACTTACTGATTTATTATTTAAGGCGTAAGGAAGCTTGTATCTCAAAATGATGTTAGTCTAATGAAGTTGATCTTCCAAACACGACTTAACTATATCAAAATATAGTCCGTTAAAGATTTTCATTATCCATATTAACATACTAAAAAGGCCTCTCGCTTTTATTCTTGTGTCATTGCTAAAACATTTCGAACATCTGCATAAACCTATAGAAACAAATATGTTAAGTATTATTAATTGGGTAGTTGAGTGGGTTAACTAAAAATTATTAATTAACCGTAAAATGTTCAGGCTATGTAGTTCATTTTTATTCGTAAATAATGTTATTAAAATTGACATTATTACAGATTGAAACATTTTATTAGGTACTCATTTGATACCAACGAATTAACGAAACTGTGACGTCACTATGTCGTTCTTCTACACTAACGTGTGTTTTTGACATTTCATAAAGAATAGCTGATTTGACTGGAAGTCCGTACCGTATTATAATATCTTACGAGCAACTTTTGTTATTAGCTAGAATTGTACAACCAGATATATTTCACTTCTATATTTAGAAGATACTCAACAAAATAATAAATGAAATAAATAAATTTAGCTCCACATAATATTTAGAGGCATACATGTGTAACATACGAGAGACCTTGAAACATAAAGATATATCAACATATTGTGGTTTGTCGGAATTCCGAGAATATTTAGAATCGTGACGATTTCCTGTTCTGACTTCGTATGTATTTTACACATTAATATAATACTTAGAATTATAACATATAGATTGATATCTTAAGCACTTAAAAGCATTATGAAAATCGTAATCATGGGAACACTTATAAATAAAATACATAAATTAATTTAATCCATTATTTTCCCACTACTGGACAAGGGTCTCCTCCCGTTATGAGGGAGGGGTTAGTCCTCACACTTAGGGATCACTGACACCTTTTTATTTACCATTTACCCTTAAATTGCTTAAAGAGAGAGCTTCAGTGGTCCTAATACTGACTGGAAAAATAAAACGAAAATCGCCATATATTTTCACCTGACGTCGCTACGACTTGGGTTTCTTTAATAAAGAGATGTTACACAGTATAACTTAGTAACAAATAAACAATCATCATCATCAATATCTAGAACTCTTTCGTTACCGTGTGAGTGACTGATGGACAACACACATACGAAACTACAGAGAAAGTTGATATTTAGTGTGAAGATGCCTTGGAACACTAAGACAGGTTTTTAGGAAATTCCATCCCGAAGGTAGTGAAATTCTACGCGGGCAGGAAGCTTGTTTAAATTGTAAGACGATCGACTTATAGTTAACGCACCTTTGTATGCATAGGCTTTGAAGAATAGTTAGACTAATAGCTAGTTTGTTTTGGAATTGCTAGAAAATTTATAAGACATTCTTAAAAACTACAGCATTTTAGATATTTTATATATTTTTTAACTATACATTATATGCAAGCAGAGGCAATGACCTTACATCGTCACAGATATCGCTAATCCAACCAAAATCTGTTGTATTCAGGAAGTCATACAATACAATACGCAACGGTTTCATATATTTTATACAATGCACGCGCATTCAAATGTTATGATAGCTATCTAGTATTTTTTCCGTGCTGTTCCGTTTTATTATAATATTTTATGTTTTGTCTAGGCTTTGTCATAATCCACTGGGTTAAAATGAAAAATATATAAAGAGGTTTTTGAGTATGTCAAAATTAGTTTTGTAGAGAGCATGATTATAGAGTTTCGTTGTTCGAGTTTATTTCAAAAATAATAAAATTAGGGCCAGTTGCACGGTTATAGAAGTGCCGGATAGCGTATATCATGGATAAAATGACAGTACATGTATGAAAATACCTGTCATAATTGGGCCTGATAAGCTAACCGGTACTTATTCAAAGGTGAGACTGGCCATTAGTCTCTCAAGTAAGATAACAGTGTTTTAAAGGTTGCATAGTTACTTTATCTATTTAATTTTGCTTGGATTAAAGAAAAATATGCAAGTCATTTATGCTAAATTGTCAAGGATAAACCGATATAGAATAAGTGAATATAAAATAGTTGATGTTATTGACTTTTCACATTCAAAATAGGTCATAAAGATGATCCCAGTGAATGATATTTGAGAAGCCCTCTCAGAAGATCCTGCTTCAAAACAAGGGAGAAAACACATTGTTTTTTGCGTAAAGGACTTCATTATTTTCATCATAATTTTGAGTCGAATAACACCGCAAAATTTTCAATTATTATTAAAGGGTAAGAAAGGTGGGTAGAATTCAAAATTTGATTTTTTAAAACGCATCTAGAAAAACTGTTCAATTATAGGTAAATATTAATTTTACCGGTACTTAAGTACCTATACCTTTGAGTTGCTTTTAAATACTTAACTATTTCAAAGATTCACGCAGTTTTATACCTAGATATCGGCCTCGAAATACGACAGATTTAAATAAAAGTACTTTCAAACATAAAGACGCATCCCGCATTCAGAAGAAAATAAAATAAAATTTCTTCGATAAGCATCTTTTGAACAAACCACTTATACTCTTATAAACTTATAACGAAAATTATCCGTATCACCGAATCCGTGTTCACAAAATCCGAATCATCACTTCAATAATTTGTTCCAGAAAAATCATCAGCTGTTTATCAAAGGCACTTACTTGATATTTCTTGATGGAGTCCATCTGATCTTTCGTGACATCATGAGCTGGTGGTCTCGGAGGGGCTACTCCGCCGGAGTCCCGTGGGGGTACTGCTGGCGCCACGGTCTTCGCCGTGCCGTTCACCTGCTGTGGAGTGATTGAGGGTTAATACGTTGGATGATGAGAGGTTCATTCAAATGGGAAGGCAGTCAAGAGATGGTGGTATTTTTAAGATTTTAGGGCACAATATTTTAAACCTGTGTATTTCGAAGGTTCGGGTGCAGTGTAATTATGTTTAAGTTAGAAATTACAAAGTCAATGATCTTAACAAACAATAAATAATTGAAATAAATTCCACAAGAATCCAACTTATTAAATAATATTCAGCCATTTAACTTATTCTTTAGGTCTAGATTATTAAAATATTGTACCCTTAAAAGTCTGCAAGATCAGTGCTATCGAGATTGTTTATGGGAATAGGTTGTAATATAATTTTCTCAAAAATCTAGGAGTCGAACCTAGGACAAATCTTTGTAATTTCAACAAAATAACAAAGATTTTACAAATACGTATCTCAAGAAATGATTTTGTATTACTAACTATTCGAAATTAATAGAAAATCATATCCACAACAGTAAATATTTAAAGGTACAATTTCATATCGCATAATATTTTCACCCATGCTACAGCCCAAATACATTATTTTCATAAAATATATAACCAAAATGCAACCCTTATTCCATATAAAGGCATATTCATTATGAGCATGCATTTTGGCTCGATACACTATTTTATAATCTTCATACATATTTATTTAAATAGGAAAACACGCATGGCATTTGTAATATTCGAACTATAACAAAAAATTAACTAAAAATGAGATTTTTGAAGCACATAAATCTTAGGAACATCATTTTAAAACTGTTTCAGAACAACAAGAGAATAATTGATTCGGATTTTTTTATTTTACGTAATTGCAGATAAGCAAAACCGTGAGATAACGCTAGTCATTACTTTAAATCTAAAAGTTATATTTACAATTCATCATTATAAAACACAGTAATAAAAAACATTTCTACAACTTAAACAACAAAAACTCAATTTGCTAAAATGCCACTGTGTTGTCCAGTTTATTAGAATTTATTGCTCAAGTTCTAAATAAGAATAACTGCAGTTAAAATGACAGTATTATGTTACGACTTAATGTTTTCAAACCCACTTAGGTACCACATTCAAAAACTTTTGTCTCTTTCCAAACAAATTTTAATAGCACAACTTTTCGTTCGCGAATTACAATTTTAAATCCCCTTAACTTAGTTCAAAACAAGTATACAACTGAGCAATTAATTCCGCAAAAATTACAGTATTGTATAACAGTATCCATTTTGTAAAATAAATATCCCCAACATGCATAAATCGTATAAAAAAACTACATAAAAATATTGATTAGAAACCTGAAAAGGAAAAGTTATTGACACGTATAAGACACAGAATTTATACAAAAATAATACAATCGAAAGAATATAAAGTATTTGAAACGAAACACGTATTTCAAATTCATTATTTCAACCCATTTACACTCCATAAAAGGTACTAAAAGCGCTGAAATTCAAATTACGAACCTTAATATTTCATTTATAATGTGTGTAAATATCGTACGTTAGAGAATATTGGCACAAAATGTTCAATATTTCATATTATTTGGCTATTTACGTTGGATAAATATGAAATTGTGCAACAGGGTAATAAGGAGGATAATGTCGCATAATTCAAGGCATTAAGGGTCCCTCTGGAGGGTTGATACCCATCCACACTTGATTATACCCACGATTTGGGTACGGGTATGAGATATTGGGGTAACTTGCCAACTATTCATATGGGAAATTATTTTGGAAGGGCGCGTAATATTTTTGTTGACGTGATAAAGTTTCCTTATTGCTAACAGTTACTTGAAAACTTAATTCAATATAAGGAGGAAGTAGTGACGTGTAGACTTGGCAATATTTAGTGGAATAGACAATGAAGTTAGCGAAAAAAATAGGCTAAATATTTAGGTTTAGCAATAACTGCAAGTCGTTTGAGTAATATTATTGACAACAGTTTGGACTCCATAAAAAATATTTTCAGAAAGCAATAATACGGAAAAAGAACGGATCTTTCAAGACTATAGAGAAGAATATTGAGTAGAAAGAAGAATTCGACGTCAATACGTAAGAATAAACTACAAATAATTTTGGATGGAGTTAGTTCAGTTTCAAACATCAACAAGCAAAGATGTAGATTCCCAAGAATTTAGTTACAACTATCCATTTCTATCTTGAATAGGACAGAAAATACTATCGTTTGGAAATTGTAAAAAACATTTTTAAATACAGCTCGAATAAAAACATAAAAACAGCAATCCCGTAGCAAGAAACAGCCAAAATGCGGTTCAGTTTTTGAACTTTTTCAAAATCCAGAAGCTTTTCCAAAATTTCAAATTCGCCACAGAAAGAGCGTTTAGTGCAAAAAGCGTGATTTGATGGAACCTGTGATGATGTGAAGGTATTTGACATTCTTCCAATGTCAAATACCTTGACCAAAACAACCTTGACCAAGACAGAACTTGGAAAAAGGTCCTTTCTTTATATAGGATGAATATCAAATACATATTTATGTTGAAGTGTGTACTATAAAAATGTTAAATCAATTCGTGATTTTAAAGTGCGCTCTAATAAACATTAGCCGTTTTTTTTGTTTTATCAAACTGACACTAGTTGGCGCCACTAGTATGTAATGCATCTAAAATTAATTATTTTGAAATTAGACTTTGTTTAATACGATTTTTTTAGCTCAACAGATTCCATTTCTTGAAAATAATATCACCCTTAATTGCTGTAACATTATTATAGTAGCTATGATCTGTAATCGATGACAATGATGAATTGAATGATAAATTGTAAATCGTTTAATTTTACTTTATACTCTGTATTTTGTTAAGGCGCAATACCGATTACTAACTATTGAAAATGACAATCTATTTTAAAGCTAACTTTAATTTGGAATTTATATAACTAGTACTTAAGATACGTTCGTTAAACAATAACATAGTTAAGTAAGATCACCTCACTCGGTCGTAAGTAATATCTAAACTTGGGTTTTTTTAACATGATTACAAAAAGTAAGTGAATCATAATCATAATCGTGATCAGTGTATCGAAAGGAGGTGAAGGTGAGACATGACAGCAGATATAATTACATACAGTGAACGACTAATAAACGTTATCTAGACGACAAAGAAGATAAAAATACTATTTTTAAAACGAGCCTCGTTTAGGGCCATGGCTTTTTATAGCCTTACCGTACTTTATAGTATGGAAAACTAATTTATTATGTCTAAATTCTATAAAGAATTGATCAACGTAAATAAGATTGGGATAAGAAAGACTTTAATTTTTTGAAAGCAGAATATGGATTTGTTTTGCTAGGCATTTTTATTAAAATAAAATATTGTTCCATTATAATCTTATTTTGAGGCCTTTAGAAACAAAAAACAGTGGCTCCAAATAAAATATTTTTACTATGTAATGGTAACCGAGTTTTAAATTATTAACTCTTTATGGCTTTACGTGTGAATGAACATATCTTTAATAATTGTGGACAGTTGTTTATACAAATAGTGAATGAAGTTTATAACATTGAATGAACAACATAAAATATTTAAAACACGGTCGGAATGTGACCTCATTGTACGCTAATGTGATTCAAACAAATATTTGTACTTGAACATTTAAATATTTTGTATGACACACGAATGTTCGCTCACTACTTAAAATATAATTAACGATTGCAATTGCTACAATTGCTGAGTGTGTAAGCCCATTGGCAGGTTCTTGGAGAGACGAAATATTTTGTAAGACCTTACTGTACCCAAAATCACACCAATAAATGATTGATTTTGATTAAAATTAAAAATTTGATTTTAATTAAAATTATAGAAAATGGCTCAAAAATGATTTATTATTTTAGATGTTTTCTTGAAGGCTTATACTACCTGAAAGCATACACTTCGAAGCCTTCTCAAAAGGCTAGGCTATAAGCACTTAAAAAATTGCTGTTTTCCATTCTGTTTATATTCAATCAATCAGATTTGTCTTTGTCGACTGTACCCACAATTTTTTGGATACTTAGTGCCAGTTTCACAGCTAGCTATTTAGTCTCAGATGACATATCTGCTACAAAAGTGACAGTTAATTAATAAAAACAATTGTCAGGATACCATCTGATAAGCTATCTAATACTTTATCCACAAATAGATTAATATTAATTAATTAATATTGTTTTTTCACCGAAAGACATGTTTTAAGAACAGACCTACCGAATCGAAAATTGATTTGAATTTTTCACTATTATTGTGTATGATGAAATGTATATTGATGATGAATGATGTTATAACTAACACTAAGGTCTACCCCATAACGATGTTAATGATTAATTGTTAGTTTACTAAGTCCCTTAATGTGTTAGTATTGGAGTGTTATGTTACCGAATACGTACCACGATTACCCTCGGTCTACGAGTCGTCTTAGTTCCTTTGAAATTGTTAAATAGTACTATAATTTGTCTATAATGTTTAAAAATAGTTTTACGCCATAATTATAGCATGTTTATTTCTTCAATTAGCACATTGTGGCCATGAATATTTAATACGGTCACGAATTAAATTTAATTTAGATAAGAACCAGTATACGACATTAAAGGAAAGTTCTTTTCCCTTTGATATTGGCGAAAAGAAGACATGCAATTAATCGAATTAAAAGCTTGCAAATCAGAATTCGCATCAGGAACACGAAATAGATTCGATTTAGAATGTGACTCTTGTTATTTTTAGTCCTATGTCAATGCACTCAGTCAAGGAACTAAGACGACACACCAGAAGATCCCAAGTATCTATCTCCAACTGTCCCATGACAACCATGCGTAGCAAAGTGCCCATTACCTGAAACGCCACGCTCTTTCTGTCCACAGTACCCGGGTATTTGGGGGTCGTTTTCACGATCTGAACGAACGTGTCCGGGACATCCACGGCCACCTCCCTTCCGAGGAGTACAGGGGTCGTGTCAAACCCTGGGGGGAGCTTGTAAGACGCGTAGACAGCCTCCCTGATCAACACAGAGTCGGTCCGAGCAGAATAAGTCACTCCTTCTCGACAATCGATCAACGAGTCTTCGCCATTCGATATCAGCAGTTGGATTTTGTGATCGCTCAAATTGTGAGTCGTGTTTGAGGCAACTGAATCTGATCTTTCCGAATTCAAGTCTCCACATTTGGCTGTTTCTGAAGACCCTTTGCTTTTCTTGCTCCCGAAGCTTCCAGAACCGTCTGAACTTTGGGGTAGGGAGAGGAGTTCTATGGTGCTGTTGTTTTTAAAGCTGCCGGAGCCGTCAGAGCTGGGAGCTGTGTTGTGGAGGACGGACTGCTTGGAGCCGAAACTGGTGGAAGAGCCACCGGAGGAGAGGAGCGGTTCGTCGTCCCTGGAGGTCCGGAGGCGTACCTGCGGGGGCCGCGGGGGAGGGTAGCGGGGAGGCGTCTTGTTGCGCGCGATGAAACTGTCTGGCACGTCCACCGCCATCTCGCGGTGGGGACCTGGAAAGTAACGAAACAATATTAGTTATGAAGTTATTAAAGGCTTGTTTATTAGGTATCGGAATAGTCTTATGAGAACCCGGTCTTCTATGTAACTTATTATTAATATTGAACGCTAGGTAATAACAAAATGTTATATCGTAAATATACAGCACACCCTTACTTGTGGGATTTACAGTAATTTATAATCTCTTAAATAAACACAATTTCAAAATAATGTTCACAGTATTTATAATTTTTTTTTCATTACCTTACATACCGTAACCATTGCGCACTATACTGTGTAAACTAGTAAACATTATAAAGTAATCAAGCAATCTATCACGTACAAGAGCATCAGTGTCAGTGGCACTCGGTCGATGTAACTCACTGACTCGAGCACATCAGCCGCAGGGATTCATCCACTCCGTGCATTATACACTGTCTATGGGTAAGTATGCTTTTATGAGATTATGGTAGGAATTATGAAGCAAAATAGCCTTTGACTAATAGGAGATCACCGGAGTTAGTTAATAAATAAATTTAACCTATAAGTGTCCCATTGCTGGTCTTGGGTATTCTCCTGTATTGGGGGAGGGGTTAGGCATTGAGTTAGATAATAAAAAAATGGAAGTGATATACAAAAACTTATTTATTTTCCTTGATTTTAAAGATGGACTGGTTTTAAATGTTTCTTCTAATCTATACTAATATTATAAATTATTGATAAAATAATTAACAATACAGAATTTGCCAGAAAGTCGTAGCAAATCAGCGACAATAAATAAGCCCAAATATAATTTCGGCGCTGCAGTTAAAAAGAAAAATATTTTGAAAAAGTTATCAGATGGATTGGGTAAAACCAACTTTGGAAGGAAAAAGAGTTGGCAACAATAATTAAAATTGCAAAAGATACTGAACCAATAAACGA
Organism: Anticarsia gemmatalis; assembly: GCF_050436995.1. Lineage (NCBI taxonomy): Eukaryota > Metazoa > Arthropoda > Insecta > Lepidoptera > Erebidae > Anticarsia > Anticarsia gemmatalis. The sequence continues at coordinate 1,785,516 of NC_134756.1, read as the reverse complement.
TTTATTCACACCAATTATGTACACAAATTCAAAAAGTTTGCTCTTCAGTAGCACGGCTCTGTACAGCCGGTACTTTCGTGTATCGAGAATTTGTCATTAAAATGTATTGCCAAAATAGTTTCTACGACGCCCGCTAGAGGCACTGAACCGATTGTCAAACATTTTTTTTCGATAGCTAGCCGATTGTCGGTAGTCGATAGTGGTAAAGAATCACACTACTGAACAAGATAACTACGCACATTGATAATTGTCAAATTAAAGTTAAAAAGAATTAGCCAAGTGGTATTTTAGTTAATTAGAGGTACATATCTTTCTTGGTTTTTGTTCTATTGTGTGTTTGAAGGTCATGGCTGGCAAAAACTGTTCAAAATCATGTACCATCTGTTTGGCAAAAAATAGGATTCTCCTTCTCGCTCAGGTAGTTTTGTTGTTAGTTTGATTATTTGAATGAATTCAATGATATGCAAGATTTTATTTATTGTAACGGAATCTTAGCAGTATCTCAGGTCTATTTATCTTTAGATATCAGTGAAGTTTGTTGTAAATAAGTTGAAAAGCCGTTTTAAAGCAATGACTATCGAATAAATTATGGTTGCAGAAAAAGCAGGTAAAGCAAATGGAAACGGAACCTCTCCGTACAAGAAAATTAAAAAAAAAGCAGTCTTGACAGATTTTTAACATAAGATATGTCAATATTATCTATAAAATAATTTGATATATACTAAGTTAGGCCTTAAATTTTGATTATTATGTATATAAGAAGATAATATCTATCCCTGATTACAATATCAGCAATCCTTCATAAAATCTCATTCAAGCTAAACATTTACAAAACAATCCGAGTACATATTTCATTTTAAACACAAAAAGAAAATTTAAACTTACATTAAGGAGAAAATTATTCAAGAGAAGACACAAAAGGGAAATAATAACTTGGATGGAAGGATCTCTGCGAAAAGAAATTAATGAATCCCTGAATTATTCGTCGAGACATACCTTTGCTCGTTTCGTGAAAAAAATCATAAAGTTTTGGGGAAAAAACTCCCACCTTGGGAGAGAATATCAATGTATTTGGGTAAATTTTGTTTATTTTATTGCGCATATTTCGATTTTCGGTTTGCAAGTCAATGAGGAAGCTTCGGTGATTTTCGTGTTTGGTGATTAGATCGTTATTCAGCTTATAAAAATGTTTTACTGATTTTTAGAGGAAACTCTTTCTTTAGGCATCCTAAATCTCAATAAAAATATTGTTTCTCTCTAGTTCCTTAAGTTTACAACAAATTGATGCAATTTCATGCGTTCTTTTTGTACGGGACGACACCAGGTAGACGTTTACTCATACGATTTTTAACAATTAGAACGACCTCTGAGCAGCTTCTTAAGTCGTGGCTTAGGATCTGAGCGACCACCTGAGTCAAAACTGACTTAAGACAGACATGTCCTACAATCAAGTTTGCCTTATTGTAGGTATATGACAATTTTATCTATAAGACGCATCTTTATTCTTACATACATATGTACATAATACCACGACTTCTACACATAGGGGTAAGAAGAGACTAGAGAAGTTTTTATTAACTGAGTCGGGGCTAACGTAAGGTAGACCTTACGTTAGCCCCGACTTTCTTCACTAGTTTTGAGTAGGGCTTTTGCTACTATACGTACCGGTGTCAGAAGATAGTGAGAGCATGGTGAGCATGTCTTTGTCGTCATCCGGCGGCGGACGCTTCTCCTCCTCCGCGCCGAGCACCACGATGCTCGAGCCGGACCGTCTGCGGGGCCTGGAACATCATACAATACAACATTATTACCATGGTAAAAGCAGACTAGCTGACCCGCGCAACTTCGCATGCGTCACAATAGAGAGAATGGGTGAAATTTATCCTCGTTATTGTAACATTTTTTACTGGTACTTTGCACCTATTGGTCGTAGCGTGATGATATATAGCCTATAACCGTCCTCGATATATCGAGGCTATCTAACACTGAAAGAATTTTACAAATCGGGCCAGTAGTTCCTATAGATAGATATAGGAATATTTCTGTTAAAGAAATTCGACACTGTAAAGAAAGTCCTGCAACGTTGGTCAGTTTCAATGAACGTTTTTACATACTATAATGCGAAAAGACTTTTTCCCCGACTTAATAATTAAATCACAGGCAGTTTCTATATAAAAATGCATTAAGATCTTCCTAGCTTATGTTGTAGTACATTTCACCCTATTTAGCAGTAGAATCACAGTTGAGACAGTCATGTGTAATTCATACGCATAATTATGCAGTCGGTTACGTAACGGTGTTGTTACGTGCGCGTCACGCTCGGCCGCCCGGCCGCCGAGACGGACGTGCTTCCTTTCACGCTGAGTGACAGACGCTGAAGCGGGAGCGGGAGCGGGAATCTTAAGACTTTAGTAATAGCGGACATGCTGCCGTTCATAAAACGTAAAAGTTTTGATACTACTTTCTTTGGAAAATTGAGGTACAGAGCTTATAATGAAGGGACAATTGTATGACACTTGTAAGTAGAGGAATCTTTAAAAGATTGGAAAGGAATATTTACGATGATGCTTGAAATTTGAAGAAACCTTCTACTTGCTGTTGCATCTGCAGCATCTTCCATCTTAAATCTTAAGGTAGATTTACCAGCGTAAAGTATTAAGAAAAATCTTTGTCCAAGCACCTTTGTATAATCCAGAGATATATTTTGAAACTTTAGCACTTTAGTCATTCATTCGTTAGTTAATCAAATTCTCTTTGCTCGGGAGCAGCTTATATAAAAAAAATTACCTAGCGAGGATTTTTGATCAGTCACTTAAATCGATCTACTTTTTAAAACAATTGCCTAAGTTATGGTGCTCCCAATCACCATCTCAAGGTCGACTACTAAGAATATTATCTAGTGCAACCAACCTTTTTCTAGTCCGGGACCACTTTTATATTATTCTTGTTAGCAGGGACCACTATGCACGTATATTTAAAATATTGTGTAATAATGAAAACTTAAAATTTTAAAATGATTTGCGGACCACATTTTGACTTCCGCGGACCATATTTTGAGTTCCGCGGACCACTGGTTTGAAACCACTGATCTAGTGGTTAGTATTCGTATGCACGAGAGTCTATTTAATATTTTATAGTTACCTAGAAACATTGTTTAAGGTTTTTTATACTTGATCGTCATGAATTATGAATGAGTAGCAAAGGAAATGCTTTTATATAGGCTGCATTCTTTGTAGTAATTATCCATTTCTCTCTAATATACCGATGTAAATAAAGTTACATGTGATTCATTATAAAATAATAAGCAGCGATAGCCTTTTGCCCACGCAAATGGTTGCAGAAACCTAGGCAACGCACCAGTGTTTTCGAAAGTTATAGGTGTGTTTACATATTTGTTACGTATTTGTCTATTTGAAAACATGCACTAAAGGTTCTGGACATGTACAAAATCAGCACAATATAGAATTGATACTTAAATGGAAAACATATTTTCAGCTTTTCCAAATTGTCCTCATAATCCTAATAGGGTTCCTAAGTGTACATATGTAATATTCGATATCATTTACTAAAATAAGCAAAAATCGCTGACCTCATCTTATATTAATTAGAAACCTATAACGAGATCAGCACATTTTCAGTATAGAAGCGGTTTTGGTAAAAATAAACCTAATGCCATCAAAAACATTCTGTAAAAATCTCAAGTCTCGCCGTAAAAAGTTGTGAGATCTATATAGTACCAAGTCGATTAATCTATTTAGTCTCTACTTAAAGGACCTTCTGTCTTAAGTTATTACGTATGTTATTATCATGCCAATTTAAAAAAAAATACCTTTAAAACAAATAGACCGACCTGGCCATCGCATGATTTGATTATTAGTATGTATCACACTACACAGCACGACGAGAAGTTAATGCTCCTGAAATACTAATGGCGAATTTGTGTTTTCTTGCGATGACCAAGTCGATCTATTTGTGTTAAAGGTATTTTTTTTTAAATTGGCATGATAATAACATACGTAATAACTTAAGACAGAAGGTCCTTTAAGTAGAGACTAAATAGATTAATCGACTTGGTACTATATAGATCTCACAACTTTTTACGGCGAGACTTGAGATTTTTACAGAATGTTTTTGATGGCATCTCACTTCTTTTTGTAGAGCGAACATAAGTCCAATTTATATGGAAAGATGTTTTTTTTTCATAATTCAACATATTTTTCTATGGGAATGTTGTTCAGTTTCATGGGCTAAACACCCTTACCCACCCTATACCCCCTCCCGTTATGCCTCATACAGTAGATACCTATTTACACCTATTTATTTTATTTTCTACAGTAATAATAATTCATTAACTGCAAATGTAACCTTGTAATCTTATGTATTTATATGGGATCACAAAGTTATTGTTGCAGTTGGTGTATTTAGAAAACTGGACCGAAATTAGAAAATATTAAATTTTTCCCATGATTAAGACACTAAACCCTATTTGTATTCTAAATTTTAAGCTTCTAAGTCTGCTAGAAGTACCTTAGACTTTTGATGATCGGTGAGTCAGTGAGTCAGTGAGTCAGTGAATCAGTGAGTGACAAAATTCAAAATTTTAACAAGTTGTCATTCTTAAACTACTGGTTCAAATTGACTGAAATTTTAAACATACACTGTTTATACAATGACTGATTGGTTGCTGAAAATCCAGGCTTCTTGTTTTATCCACAACGAAATTATAGGGGTGTCAAAATAGCCCGAATTGCTTCGAGAAAAGGATGTTAACGGCCGTGCCGCTTTTTTTTTGCTCGACTTGCGGGGGCACTTCCGTGCCCCCAGATATGTGTTAACTAAAACCGATTACTTTAGACTTTTTGATTCTTTTACCATTTTTGTACAAGAATCTAGAAGTATAATAAATTAGGAATACCTATTTATTTCTATCTATGGACACATTTTATTACATGGTCATTTGTTATACAAAAGGCGGTGTAATAACAAGCTAACTATTATTATCTTCAAAGGTGTCACTAAAATGCTCATCCATCTATTAATTGGTAGCACTATTGGACGCTTCACTTATAAATAAATAACTGTTTTAAATACGTTTTAATCTAAAAATCCTTATGTACTGGCTATTTTCTTCAAGATTCCTACATAAGTATAGTTAAATATAAATAATAATGCTGTTAGGCAAAAAAGGGGCAATTTTCATCCATTACCGAGAAGAAGTGGGCCAAACGGAAGTAAGGGTTGTTGCCCATAATGACGAATATGAATGCAAGAAAAAAATTTACAAGGCAAGAGACATGTCGTAACAATTTAATTGTAATGTCACGAGTTGCTTACTTTAAAGGCCAAGCTAACTCTATTGTGCCATCATTTTTGTGTTTTTAGAAAAAAATATTTTTTGCTTGACTCAAAAATCTAATTAATAACTTTTATACTAAGTATTTAACCCATCATAGCATGGCTATAATCAATTGATGATACTAATTTCAATTTACAAATGCCGCTCTGCTTACCTCCATAGGAAAATGTGTATGTAATTATGTATGTATGTATGTATACACTAGTATGTAAATTAATAAGTACTAATTAATTAAATAAAGTAATTGAATATAATTCATACAGTAATTAATAACTGATGTAATTGTATTTGTATTGCTCAAGGTAAAACAAATATTAATGAAGATACCGTTTATTTGTACAAAATTGTTTAGATTACAACACTGCAAGATATTGATAACATAAGTATATTATAGTCTGTTTAAATAATACCTGATATTGGTGACACGTTCAGAGATATGATATAAAAATATGTAGGATTAAATCATTTAGCGAGGTTTTTTATAGCCAATTAAATTTACCTACTTGACATTTTTACTTAATGAGTAAAATAATGCAATTTGGCATTTAAAAATACACTATCAATGGGGCTACCTAATGTTCAACATGATTGTAGGTATTCTAACTATGCTTGAAAGTTTTAAAATAGTGACGTTGATAGCGCATATAATGTATTAGAACCCAGGACTTTTCGATCGCAGGTTCATTGCGTGAAAAATAGCCTTATATAAGTTAAACAATCTACCACAAACATTGTAAAATAACCTGCATTCACGAAATAAAACGCCTAATCCCTCCCTCATTCTGGGAGGAGACCCTTGACCAGCAGTGGGATATGGAAGGGGTAAATGTATTCACAAAATAAAATAAGTAGACAGTCAGTTACAAATATGCCGTCAAACCAAGAATCAACAAAAAATAAGAAAGAATAGTCTTGCAAAAATCCTTGCTTTCAGTTGCAGTAGACACGTAGCCTTACTTTCCCGGGAATATTGTCAAACAAAGCGAATGATTATTGCGGCTAATCCCGGCGGGCGAGCGCTTACTTTTATTGCCTTCACGCCGCCTGCTCTACCCGGGTATAAAACGCACGGTCTTGATGTATGCCACAAGTTAAAAGAGAAAATATTGTATTATATTGTTGACTTTTATTAGCTCGACAGCAATCATACAAGTCTGTACCTTATATTTAAGTTGGCTGGATTTGTATATTTGGAAAACAATCATTCAAATCAATGTTTGAAGTCAAGCTCAAGTGTATATTGTTGGTATTAATCCAGCCGATTGTGGTATAAGGACTTGCTTAATAGTAATCAATAATTTCACGTATTTAAAGCACAAGTAGATTTGACAGAATAACTAGATTTTAGGTTTAATTAAATAAGGTCGCTACTTCTGGTTTTGCTTTTGCTGATATTTGCGTTTTGCCGATATTCGTTGTAAACTACACAGTCATGACATGTGTCCGTCGAGTATCGAGAGTTTGACATTAAAAATGTACTGCCAAAATAGTTTTTACGGAGCCCGGTAGAGGCGGTAAACAGATTTTAGTGTAAAATTTCTCGTTAGCTAGCCGGTTGTTGGCAGTCGATAGTAGTAGAGAAACTCCAGAAGACTATACTATACTTCCAAGAAACAACCCCAATAAAGTATAAAATAACTTCCCCTACCAAAATGTAGGTCGACATTTAATAAGCTCATAGCTCAGTCCGCCCCCTGTTCGCAATTCTCCCAATTTGAGCGCGGCACATAAAATAAAGGGGCGAGTAGCGGCCCATCTGTCAGTAACTCAGTACCGGGTTACGTAACTACTATTTATGCTAGGTCAGGACTGGTTTTTATGTTCATGTGTATACAGTATTGTGACTACTGTAGGATATATTGTTGTGAAACTTAGTAGCCCAGATATTGGAGAGCTTAGCGTCCTGCTTCGGTGGACTTGTAATAATTTTCCATGGCAATTATTTACAAAAATTTTAGGATGTTTTTATTTATTTTTATCGGCGATGTATTAAGCAAGAATAGTAACCGACGGTCCTGTATGACAAGATGTTTGTGAATTGAATGAGGCAAGGAAAATGCATAAGGATCGTACCTAAGGGCATTCTTTGGTTCTTGTCTTACTTTTTAAAAGCCAATGGATGGCTTGAAGTGCTACCACGAAGTAATTCATAGCTATGATTATCAAAGACTTATAAAAATATAACAAACTTATCTGATTTATATCTTCGTACAAATCGGGACCCAAATTTCACGCTAAAAGGCTATAGTTTTTGTGGGTAAGTAATTCTCAGAAGACAGAGGTCATAGCTGTGACTGGTCATTCGCTCTATTCAGGTAGCCTAAAATAATATACGGATACAGATATCTGAGACCTAATTGTACCGTACTAAAAATCCTTCCTTTTTTGTTTTAATTTAAACCTTTTAGTATCTATTTTATCTTTCTGTAAAAAAGTAGAACAAGTTTCCCTCGCAATATTTTTCTTCAGCGGTATGGCATGAGACAGCCACAATCTCATAGACACATTACAGGTTAAAATCTAAAAGGCTATCACATATTTCAGTTGACAACTATTTGAAATCCACTGTACATTGGTTTGTTTCTTAAATTGTAGTGGGTAACACGTTACGTCAAAGCAGCAATGTACTGAATAGTGACTATCAATTTGACGTATACTAGGTGTCAACTGAGATACGTAATAAGCCCGCAGTATTTGTTAAATAAAATATTGGTGATATCATAATAATCTTTACTTGATATTATAACTGCGAAAGTCTATCTGTCACGCTTTCTCAACCAAGCCGCTAAATTGAAACCACTTTAATGTAATCTTGCATCCAGATGGATTTGAACCCGGGTTTAACATCACAGACACAGTGGAAGAAACCTTGTACCTAGTCTATACTAATATAATAAAAGGGAAATATTTGTATGTAAGCATGTTTGTAACGAATTGGCTCAAAAGTACTGGAACAATAAAAAATATATATTTTACTATTTTAATGCTACATTAATCATTGATTAAATACAGGCTTTTATTTTAATTGCAAAAATATGAGTAACAATACCTACTAAAACAACAGTAACATAAGCAAAGCCGTAGCGGGCCGCCAGTAATTCATAAAATGATATTTAAAAACTATTTTCAAATAAAAAAAACATCAACAACTGTAACCACTATACAAATTTTCAAAACCTTGAACATTTACCATCGCCTCCGTACAAACAAAATTCAATGATACAACTTTGCACAGACAACACAAATTAAAAAAGGATGTTTGCACATCATTAAAGTGTTTCATTTTGGTTTGCCTTTGACAAAGTATTTGTGTACCACTGTGGGTAAATAATGAACGGCAAAGTATTTTGAAACGAAGCCTTGTAACACAGTTATATAAGATTCTTACTGCTTACGTATTCCCGAAGTAACGTATCTTTAACTACTGACTACGAGGTCTCGGTTTCGATACCCAGGTCGGTCTAAGTGCCATTAAAATTTCTGTTAGAATACACGAATGAAGAATCAAAAAGATGTTCATAAATTGTAGACAAGAACTATCTCGATCATGTCAGCTAAAAACAGCATCATAATAGGTGTTCTCGTTTCGTAACTTCGATGCTACATACAAATAAACAGGATATAAAAAATCTGTGAGGTATAAAAAAACAGACTTTAGAATGTTCTTTTGGTACAGACTTTAGAAATATTTAGAATCAATCATTATCATTAAGAAAGATCGTGTAATGCTCTCTATTAAGTTATTGGACTATATATTTTTGCTTAGAAAAAGCACTGACATCATTCCCACCATTACATCACAACACCTAATTTAAAGCAATAAAAATGTCGATTACATATCAATAAAGATCTAGATGATCTCGCAATAAAAGCCAGGTGGTCTGAACACTCTGAACAATAGGAAACAATACAGATAATACAACGGTAAGACATAACGGTGTAAGTATTACTGCGCGTGCGCACCCGAGTCAATCGAATAGATATCGATTTGCGGTTATCTCGATTATTTGTGGGCATTCGATTATGTAAGGTGTTGATTGAAGATATTTTTATGTAGGAATTAGAAGTGTTTTTGTGTACAAATAACACAATAGATGATCAATAGATTGATGATGATGAAGATGCTAGTGTTTTTACAAGTTTATTAGTAGATCGAAAATTTTATGAATGCAATCTAACCTAAAGTAATAAATATATAGGACATATTTGTTGAATAAATAAACTATCAATCTTAGGAATCCTTTCACTTACAGAGAGTTACATTATCAACAAATAACATAGGCCTTCAGCCTTAAGCCTTAGAGTAAATCTTTGCATAGGATGAAATCGCAGGTTCTGACTAGGTGATAAAGACATGATTCTTTCAGAAAGAATTTACATACAATTTACAGTTAGGTCTTATAAAGATGTGTGGAGGGAAGTTTGTAAGGATCGTACCAAGTGGCGTTCTCTGGTCTCTATGTGTGTCTTATAAACCAGAGAAAACACAAATTGAAAATTAAAACACCTTATATCCTGACTTTTCCCAAATCAGTTTCCTCGCCAAAACAACCCATTTCTAATTAATATAAAATCTATATAAACAATATCTACTCGACATTCTAAGCTATTTCAAACACAACACTCAACTAGAACATTCTCCCACCTATATACAAGAAAAAAGCTAACTTATTAATAGCATTGCTACCCCAGATAGTGTCACAATAGCAGGTATATGACACATAGGAAGCGCAACATGAATGCCGTAATATAAAGGCCTGTCCGTCACGGAGAAGCCTTTGTGCCTGACCTATTTTACACTGCGTATTAGCTGATACCTAGATTATCCGTTTAATGTAATTAAAGTTGTGTAGGAAGGAATTTTGAGTAAAATACCCCCACTGCCTCAATTATAGGCGCTTTCACTGACACGTAGTTCCAAATCTAATATATAAAATTCTCGCGTCATAGGTTTCGTTGCCATACTCCTCTGAAACGGCTTGACCGATTCTCATGAAATTTTGTGAGCATATTGAGTAGGACTGAGAATCGGCCAACATCTATTTTTCATGCCCCTAAGTGACACTTTTTTTTAAATTTTTATGGCAAACCAACGTTTGCCTGGTTAGCTAGTATATTTATAAAATACACCCATTTTTTGGCGTCAACAACGTTAGTTCCATGTAATAGAGTGATCCTATAACCACCGGGCACGTTACCAAGCTCTAACTTACTATGAAGAAATTTTCTAACATACCCTAATCTAATTTACCCGTCCCGGAATTTAAACCCGAGACCTTACGATCAGCAGTCGGATACACGGATCTCATTGGTTTATTAATAAGGCGGGTAGTAAAGATTTATATTCCTAAATCGATTTCACGTGTTAGGTATGTGATGTTTTAAACGCCACTTTAAAGGGTAATTTAAGTTTTAACATTTAGTGACCTAATAACTGACGAAGTCACTAAATTTTAACTTTTCCAAAACTAGCCAAATCGGTCAATACGTTCTTAAGTTTTAACGACACAAAGGCATCTTGTATTCATATCCAGGTATCAAAAGTTAAACCAATAAATCGTTTCTTACGAAATTTCAAGACAGTTTCAACTCCACAGAAACTCCACTACATCTTCAACAAAACATTACAAGTGTACAATGATATAGTTTCTCATATATTCTATATTGTCACCGTGGATGATAGTGTTGACATGTCCGACGTGTGTCACGTAGGAACGTTGTGTTGTGTGACGTTATCAGCCTCATTGTCTGCTGTGTAACGTCTAATTGTAATAGTTTTCTTAGAGGAATTCGTGTTATGAAGACTTCTACCCGCGACTTTGTCCGTGTAAAGGATTTCCCGAGGTATAAAGTATCGTATGTGTTAAAGCCAGGATATAAGCTATTACCAGTTACCAGTACACACCTATAAGTAATTGCCCTTTAAGAGATTAGTTAGTAACATCTTTAGTTTGATATCGATGATGACAAAATCAAAATTTATGGTGGACGTCGAAGAGATGAGACAGGACCGGTAAAGAAATAGAAGTACAGCTGTTATAATAAAAAAGGAATTCTTAATTAATCTACATCGTTTGGAATGTATTACATTTATCTAGGCTTATAAGCATCACAGGTGTTGTATTCTTAGGACACATATCTGAAAGACGTTCCCTATGTTTTTTAATCTAATTTTCAAAAGTGATAACTCAAGATTTTAATTAAGGGATTTTTCAATGCAATTTTTTAAATACAGTTTCTTTAATAACAATACATCTATAAAACTCAAAACACGTTTCCTCACGTAATCCTCACGTTTCAGTTTTTTCAAGAGCAATACTCCCAAAAAACTAAGCTAAGTTCGATGCAGTCTATCCGAAAATCCAATCCTAGAAATAGCTTCTTACAGAGCATGTAAGTAACATGGTCACGGAACTAGTGTTCTAGTATATTTATAAATATAGTTTGTCATAAGAACATCAAACAATAGCCATTGTTTGTGTACGACATTTAGCAACGTTATGTAGACTGGTTAAATACATTATTTACATGTGTCGTTTAATTATAATAGAAGGTAAGACGCGCAACATTACTGTACTTTTTCTAGGCCTTCTTTAAGAACTGTAGCCACATAATCTGAGCTTCAGTATAATTGCTTGCTTTTTCTTTCTACAATTAAAATACTATCATGTTTGTATAACAGCCGTTTGTAACTGATTGTGTAGTTTCAGGTGCATTTTCTATATATTTTTTTTAATCTTTGTATACAATTCCATAAAATACGACAGAAAAATTTCATGTCCACTTCTTTGCTTAATTAAAAATTAAAGAGACATTAAAGGGCACTAACATAATTGTCACATGTTATCAGGCGATGTTTTATTAGAAAACCAGTCCAAAAAAATCTTTGTAAATGTACTAAGTAACATTAACTTGGCCAAAGTAGCAAAACTAGTTCAAAATACGGCAAGAACTCTGAACAACTTTTTTCAATAATAGCTGTTTGAATGAAAGCGATTACATCACAACTATTTTTAGAACATTTATTAATAAAGAAAAAGGGGGAAAGGATACGTGACGGGAATATATACTAGGTCACGGGATATATAGCTCTTATTGTGAGAGCAATAAAGGCTAGTTTTGTATGGAGAGTTTTTCTTGATGGACCAGTTGGATATGATGACGTCAAATTGTTTTAATTAGTTCATCTGAAAATATTGGAAAGGGTGTGAAGATTTATTATGAAGGGGTTTATTTTAGACCTATAGATTACTCATGCTAAGTAGATATTGATGTTATTTTATGAAAAGTATGTCACTGGCACCCATATTTCAGTCATGAAATTTCGGCGACGACCTTTCAGCACGCCTGACACGTGCTTAACAGGACATAAGTAAAAAATGCCATTAACTTTTTTTGACCCAGCAATCGAACCTGGGAAACAACCACGTAGAGTATAGATTCATGGACTACTGCAAAATTATAGAGATATGTTCACTTGATTAACACTCGAATAAAATTAGCGCAAAATGATGCATTAAGATGACTTATAAATTGTTATAATCTTTATTTAAGCACTATACAAAATACTATATTAATAAAGTTGTAAATATTGATAAGATTAGCTGAAACTGATAGCTACGTTATTGCAGATAAAAAACATTATGTGCACTAATCGGTATTAATCAGCTCTAGATCTTTTTGATATAAAATGATGTCGCAGTTTATTTATTTTTCCAACATTTTCGAAAGACAATCGTTATCATCGTATTTATGATTCACAGAAAAATATTTTCTTCTCTCGACTCCATACATACTAAACTACATATAGTTTAACTACAAATGTAGAGCTTTGTATACAAAATTCATGATTTTACTTTATTTTGGAAATACACAACAATAATTATAATGCGCTAAATCTTCAATGGCAAGGCTCTACTAGGTTGTCAGACTATAAATCCAGGCTATAAATCCATAACTCATCCATGCTAAATAAAATTATGTACAAACATGCTATTCTAACAAACCTTCGCACTCATTACTATAAGATACTTTTAAAATTTCAAAATCAAAATCAATTAATCATTTATTTATTTAGGTCAAATGCTGACACTTTTGATTGTCAATGATACAGAGAGTGAATTTTCCGCCAGTTCGGAAGAGCCAATGAGAAGAGCTGGCAACAAACTCCTGACCACTCTTTTTAATCGCCAAATGGTTTTTATAATATTTCTATATTTAGAAGTACTTAAAATACTAATTAAAATAGTCAAATACTTCTACCAAATAATTTATTATCAAATAAAATATAGCCAAGATAATGTTATGTTTCATTTAATTCAATTTAAAACAATCGTCATGTTCGAATACAACTCCAGGCGGCCATGGTATTCGAAATTCGAATCACGTCCGCGAGTCTCACCTCCCGCCGTTATTACGCCTACTCTCAACCATAGATAAACTTCTCTATATTATATTACATTTTGATTCTTATCTGTGGTTATACTAATGTGTGTTGTTTGGGTTAAAATAATCATATCTTTTGTGGTGCTAATATTTTATATTATAGCAAGTTTTTATGTAGAGAGCTACAAACTAATAGTGCAATTTATAGGACCGCTTGGTAAAAAAAAAAATAAAGTATATTTCTAATTCTTTTTTTTCTTTTCAAGTTTTAAAACATGTTTGGACAACTCAATCAATTTAACCAAATTACAGCTCAGAGTAAAAATAAATGAAATCCTCTGGTTAAATTATAATTAACTAGCTGACCCGCGCAACTTCGCTTGCGTCACCTAAGAGAATGAGTCAAAATTTTCCCCGTTTTTGTAACATTATTCCCTGGTACTCTGCTCCTTTTGGTCGTAGCGTGATGATATATAGCCTATAGCCTTCCTCGGTAAATGGACTATCTAACACTGAAAGAATTTTTCAAATCGGACCAGTAGTTCCCGAGATTAGCGCGTTCAAACAAACAAACAAACAAACAAACTCTTCAGCTTTATAATATTAGTATAGATTAGTACAGATTTAATTTTACCCAGTTCCATAGACAAAATAAATGGCATTTATCATTTCTAATAATTTCACTTTAGAAAAATCACAGCTTTTCTATTATAAACCACCAATTTTTACGTAAGCCACAGATTATTTAAATGAAACAGCTTAAGGTAACAGTCCCTTTAACTTGGGGTAAGAAAAACTTGCAATTTACATTCCATTACTACCCTTTCTCCGGAATAATTTTGGAACTATGCAGGTGTGTTTTATATTTAGACAAATGCTGTATTTTTAAAACCAGTGAAAGAATTCTTTGTCTTTTTACGAAACCTGTTCTTAAATAGGATTCGATGCACAGTCTAGAACGCTTTTGGTATATTGGTAATCATAGTGAAGAAAAACCTTTTTGAATTGGTATTTTGTATTTTGATTATTATGGTGGAAAATTTGATTTTGTTCAAACTGGGGAAAAGAAGCATAAATATGGAAGGTGAATAAGGTTCAAATAGAAGCAGCATCTTATTTGTTAAGTAATAATGTAATTCATACTTCATATCATCACGCTTTTTATAACGAAAGGTGTGGGGAGAAGTGTATGACACAAAACAAAATAAACTTGCAAGTTGCGTTCATGGGAGTACGGCGTGATTTTCTACGAGTTAACTAAATTAATGTTTGAGACGTTCAACTTCAACTAAAAACACTCTAACAAAACTAAATGAAATAATAATAATAACCCTTAATATGAGCAATTTGACCTCAACGTAAAGTCGAGATATTTATAGTTTTATTTCATTCACAAAAAATATCATTCATTCGTTTTCGTGTTATTTTGAATGAAGATATAGTCGTCAAACTAGGTTTTTAAGAATATTTTGGACTAGTCAACAATATAGAACTGTCAATCAATCATCCTAGCCCTTCTTCTGGATACTGAGTATGTTATACAGAGCGACTTTCTATCAGACCTCCACAACCCAGTTACCTGGGTTATAAAACGATACCCATCGGTAAGACTGTTAGACTTTCAAGCTTCTGATTACGACTGTCAAAGGTGTTTAAAAATGGCAGCAGGAACCCACAATTTAATTTCCCTTCCAAAACACGGAGGAACTCGGTATGTATAATATGGTCACCCATCCACAGAACTAAATCGGCAAGCGCAGCTTAACCTCAGAGATCGATCCGTGCCGCTATTGTTATTTAGCTGTTTTCTACAGAAATTACGCTTAAATTGAATAAGAATACTCTTAAAATATAGCCAGAATATTGTAGTTTTTATTAAAAACGTGTTTCATTCAGGTTTTCATGTTTACTCTTTTTCCATTGTCCAAAAATGATTGTAAAATATTGGGAGCACCTCTATTGTAACATTACATTGTCTCGCAGAGGCCGGTCTCTTTTTGTTATGCTTTTTGTTACATTTGTTACATCCTGGTTGTAATAGATTTCATTAACAACTGTTATTAACGATTTTAAATTGTTTAGTTTTGTTTCATAATTGAGGTATGGTAGAATCGATGGGTTTTTTCGTTTTATGGCAAAGTTGTCGAGAGTCATGTTCGTAGATTTAAAAATAATCATACAAATAGTTATGACTGTTTCAATTTAATATCAAATAATGAACTGATCGCTGAAATATACGCTACAGTGATTATTTTTTCTTACGTCATACGATTTTAATCATCAAATTAAAGCATATTTTTCTTCTACTCTCAATCTTCATTACTTATCCCCAAGCAATTTACGTGCGTGTACGATGAAGTCTGACACCAGTAGCCCGATTCTCTACTACTATCGAGTATCGACAACCGGTCAGCTACCGGTATAAAAATCTGATCAGCGCCACTACCGGGCTCCGTAGGTATTTTGGCAGTACATTCTAAATGTCAAACTCTCGATACTCGATTTTCCAATCATAGAGAACCGTGGTACAGATTAAAATAATCTAACTAAATTAAAAAATACAGCTAACCTAATAACTTAGAATCACGATTTATAACCATCAAAACAAACTCAAAAACCATTTCAACCATTAGCCTATATTCGAAAACAGTTAGAAATACAAAGGTCCCTTGTATTTCACCATCACCATGGTATTACATGATCCGGTGGCTGGTTTAATCACCCGCATGCTTGCTTTCACTGGCTTTTAAGTGATTTATAAACGTTTGATGAGTGTGGAACAAAACTGTTGTTTTTGAGGAAAATTTGAAGAAAAGGTTAAAGATGAAAGTGATAAAATAATACACAAGTGAAAACGCAATAACATATAAAAAATCTATAAAATGCTTTGATGGATCTTGAATGTGCCAACAAATTGTTCTTTTTATTCAAAATATTAGGGTAGCAAACACGAGTGTAGGTATTTCAAGTTACGTCTTTTTATAATAAAAGTTGCTCGTACACTTTCTGGCATAGATACAATGTTAATTTTTTCTAAAATACTAATTTCGTTTTAACTTATATCGTAGCTACTAGCTGACCCGCGCAGCTCCGCTCACGCTTTCTTCTATAGCTGACCCGGCAGACTTCGTACCTACTGCCTCATCGATAAATAAAAGACCTAATCTTTTGTATAAAATGATTTTAAAACAAACAAATCGAATCTGTATTTAATAAAAAAGTATTTATTGAATAAAGCATGAAGTTTTATTATTATTTTTAAATCATCATGTTGCTTACTTAGAAAACAGAGCTTTCCTGAAATACTGGCTATTTATAAGGTTTAAATTTGATATTAACAGACACACTGTTAAAATACAGTCTGTTTACTAATTTAAAGCTTTCTCAAAAACTATATTTTTTGTTTTGTTTTGTGGTGCGTAAATAAACAAAGAAGACGGTTTTCCGACGCGCGAACACGCGACGTATAATTGTCCATGCGCGAAACAGGGAAACTCCAAGTTGATTCCACAAACTTCTAACGACTGTCCTTGCGATTTATTTATGGTCATCGCAAAGGCCAGACGTACTGGAAATTGTAAGCGTTTAAAATCGAATGGTAAGTCCGTTGGAATCATCGGTATCCGCGGGATCAAGACATCCTCTCCTTTGTATTTTCCTTTTATGATTGTCGCCTCAATGACGTTATTCATCAGTCTTTTCAAAGCCAGTCTTGTTCTATTGCATAGTCGAGGTTGATTATTGTTACGCAGCATGATGACAACTGATCCTACTTTTAACTGCAAATTGTGAGGTGGTAATCCAGGCAATTCTAGTGAATTTAAGAACTCAGTGGGATAGTTGATTACGTCATCCTGGTTCATTACGGTGTCGACTGATTTGAAGGAATCCAACTGTCCTGGAAGAAAATTCTGAATGGTTGCATTAAGATCCTCGACATCATTATTTTTCGCTGCTGATATTGCTCGTTCACCCAGCCAATTATGGTTATTGAACTTTTGCGCTATATCTGGGAAAACTCGCTGAATAAGCTCCACTTTTGAGTCTGTGATGTGACAGAAATCTGTAGGTAATGTGATTAATCTGGTCGAGGTGTCCACTGCAACTTTATTATTTCCAATGTCTAAGAACTGCTTCGCAAACACATTTGCAGTTTCATCTTGTTGCAAAAATACTCGCATGTTAGTTGTTAAGTGGAGTGTCTTTACGTACTGCCACAAATTTGATGATTTTAGGTATGCATTTAGTTCATCAGCAACAGTTGATCGAAAATCACCTGACAACAGTATCATGGCCCCACCGAAAATATTTTGGTTGTCACGAAGATCTTTCAACGTTCTGTCCAGTGCCTCGAGTGACCTCTTATGGGCCATTGTGCATTCATCCCATACAATAAATTTGCATACGTGTAGGATCTTGGCCATTGCGCTATTTTTGGTGATGTGTGAGAGCATCTGAAGCAAATACATTTGGATGTCCTTCAACTGGTGTTCCTTGTTTTCGACGCTGAAACGATTTCGATGATGCGTTCCATGTGTAATAGCGTGGCATGTCAACATACAGCAAAGTGCGAGCAAAATCATCAGTTTGACAGACTGTGAAGAAACTTGTTAATGTTGTCGACGGTGGATGTGCCGCTCTGTCTGCCGCGTTAGATTCATTAAAATAAACTCGTTGACCATTTTCTAAATGGACTGCCAAATGGACTACTGTAGGTTGTCTTTCATGGATCGCAAATGGACGACCTAAGTCAGGTCGTCTTCTCCTCGGCATCGTAAATTGTAATTAATCAAATTGAGAAAATTTCCTGCTCATTTAGCAATAAAGTGTCACTATCACAAAAAAGAGCACATTACTTGGAATGTCACTATCACAAAGTATCACCAAAGTAAAGAAAGTTCTAGCGCACGTAGCCACAAAGATAGATATAATATTGTAATAATTCTTAAAACTTCATGCTTTATTCTATAAATGCATTTTTATTAAATACAGATTAGATTTGACATGTTGTTCTATTTTAAAAATATCTAGATATTTTTTTTTTTTTTCGTTTTTTATGTACTATGTATTTTGTGACTGAGTTTTAGCGAGACTAACGAACAGCAATTCATTTTATATATATAGATAACGAAGTCGCGTTATGGCATATCCACCATTAAAACAGTTGCCATGACAACGGAATTTTGTTAATTCAATGTCATTATAAAATTGATTATTCGCGACTTCGTTCGCCACCTGATTTTTCTCGGGAAATGCGTCATTTTCCCGGGGTAAAAAGTAGCCTATGTCCATCTCCTGGCTCTAAGCTACCTCCCTACCAATTTTCAGCCAAATCTGTTCTGCCGTTCTTGAGTTATAAGTGGTGTAACTAACACGACTTTCTTTTATATATATAGATTGTACGGATATACAACATATCACAAACTAGGTATTTAGCTATATGCAGTCAAAAAGTTAAGTTTTTTTATAACCCGTAACTCCCCCACTGCTTAGCAAGGGGTTGGGCCTTGAGTCCACCACGCTGGCCCAGTGCGGGTTGGGTAAAAGTTAAAAAGAAATATAATATAAAAAGTGTTCCACATAATAAATACGTCAGTTATGATAGATCCGGTACTTGTCATCCGCTGAGCTCTACTGACCCTGTAAAATAGAAAAGCGTGAACGACGTGTGAACGTCTCTTGTACTGCGTTAATGAAAGTAAACTTAAGTCTCTTAAAAAATAAGTTATATTTCTACAAGAAGTAGTTGCTATAATTGCAGTATAACGTTTTGAGTAAATGTTTGGATAGTAAAGGTACAAAAATAGGGTCTTTTTTCATTCAGTCCAACTGTAGTTTTTTTCGACAATTTTTTTATATTTTTATAACTGTCAAACAAGATAAATCTGTGTATATATCGGTAAAATGATTGTAACCAGAAATCCTTATATTGGTTTAGAAGTAAACAATAAGTTATTATTTTGGAATAGGTACAGGGCCTTTTTTATTATACTGCCTGCCTTCTTTAAAAAATGAAAAAAAAATCTAATTCCACACCGAATACTGTAATTTATCTAAAGTGAACTTATCTAATTTCACTACAATTTATTTAAAAAACATTTCTTTTCAAAGAAGAAGAACTGCAAACGATAAAGGAAACATAACAAGTGTCCAATTAGTTGGTTCTTTTAACGCTCGTATAATTGATGTCGTAAAACGCTGACTAATTTCACGTTACAAGCAAACTGGAGGTATTTACAGTCTCATTTTATCTTGCAGATATTTTTTCATTTTTATGATAAATGGCAAAGTTGAATAATTGAATATCAATTTAAATGATAAAATAAACGAATAACTACCCCACTGCTGGGCAAATTTTTAGAAATAAGACTACGTTTGCAAAGGCTTTGTGGACTGGAATTTTGAAGAATTTCTAAAATAGGTGTTAAAATCATCAGTAATTTATAACACACAAACAAAATATAGAAAAACTACGCTTTTTAATTTTACAATTTGAAAAAAAATACGCCATATTCTCATTGTTTAACATAAAATATTTTTTCGATTTTGAAATCAATTTTAAATGTTAATATCTTAAACCAAATCCGGAATACAACAAAATATTGTACACTTAAACAAACTGCCTAGCTAACAAAATGCATATTTCAAACAAAACTACGATCCACAGACGCCTTTGAAAAACCATATCATTAGCAAATGACAGCACATCGACTGCAGGAAACGACTGATGATACACACTAAGTGCGACGGAGACAACGTTATACAAGCCTCGTGCTCTCTCGCTCTAACGTTATCAGCTGATCGGTGTAATAGCACCTGTTTAGCCTTCGAAAATTAAATGTTCATGCGATTAAAAATATTATTAGTTTATTGTTCTTTTTGTTACGATGTTTTTCTTTAAGTAGCTGGCTGATTAGAGTGTATGGGGAACACTTTGAAATTGTAGTTCTATATCCAAAATTTGTTAAGATGGCTGAATATAACGCGCCAATCGTACTTTATGGGATAGTTAATTCAAACACCTTTTCATCAAATAAGATAATTTTAAATAGAAATAAACTACATATGTAGTTTCTGGCATTTAAATTAAATCTCCTAAAAGTTAAGATTTTGTTGATCTATAGCTAGATTAGGAAGTAACTTGTGTTCATATCATACCTTTAGTAAAGAATTGTCATCCAGGAATGTAAATTTTCCTTATTTTGCAATTCATTCAAACATTCTGTTATCGAAATAATTTACAAAATTATTTCCATTCCTTTAAAATTACTTCCTAAAACACACAAAAGAAGGCATAAGGTAGTACCTGGTATTTATATACTCAATATAGTATATTATTAATAATATACATATTAAAACAATAGTAAAGTTTTCCCACATAATCAGGTACATAAGGAAGCTTAGCAATATAAAATTAACTTCCAGTATAATTTCAATATAATTTATGCAATGTATGATAAAAAGCCGGTTTTCAATACTGCTATTGGCTACTGAACTGCAATTTCAGGCGTTCACGATATCCTTTGAAAGCATTTATTTCATTTATTATTCTTATAGACAGCCTATAATGCCCTGGAATTACCTTGGTTTTCAATACTATAATATTAACGTGCCGCAGCTTTTACAAACATACAAATGTGCAATAATAGCCACAACTCAACTAAGTAATTCCGTAGATGGGTGACCGCATAGTTTAATTTGAACTGAGTGTCTCCGTGCTTCGGAGGGTACGTTAAAAGTCGGTCCCGGTTGTTGTCTACTATGACAACGGTTGTCAAGCCATGTCAAAAGCCTTTTCGGGCGGCTTGAACAACTTTGACACTAGGTTGATCACTAACCATACGATAGAATAGAAAAGAACCATATCAGGTACAATTTTGACAACTCTTTTTATATGTTGCCGACACTTTACCTACCATATAGGTTAACTATCAGTTATCCATAACTTGAAACGTGCCTATAATTATGGCAATTAGATTAGCAGGTATAATGAGTCACACCAATGATTTTTGTTATGAGCATATTTAAAAACTAGGTACTTCAAGGATAAAAAATCTGTTTTTATTTTTTTCGTATCTTCAAAAATGACCGAGATATTAAACGTCAAAGTATGGCCTTCGCGCCAAACTCCGGCGAAGCGGCCGCACGGACGTGTGACGTCATCTCACGACACTGCTATTTCGTTAGTACTTGCCGATACCTACATAGGCTCGTTGTCTCTCGCGGTTTCGCTTTAAATAATTTGTTTTGCTTATAGTGGACAAACAAAATGGTTAGAAAATATTGTATTGTTCCTATGTGTACTAAGTCCAGTGAAAAAACACCCCAAAAAATGTTTTTTTCTGTACTATGTACCTAAACTGTTTTATATTTTTGCAAGAGACACCTAATCTAAAACTTAAAGCCCGGTTCAGATACTGTCAAGCGCAAATGTTAAATAGAAGTTTATTGCCTTTTGAACACTTCCTCAAGATCAAGATGCCATATCATGTTCATACCTAGCTAGCAATGAACTTCTACTAAACAGTGGATAGGTACTATTTAATGAGCAGTTCAATGACCTCACAGGCGGCGGGGAGCCGAGCGCGGCGGTTGAGTTGGCGTTGGTTTTTTGTTTTAAAAAAAGAACTCATGTTTATTAAATCTAATAATATCAAAATTAAATTGTTTAATTAAAAGTTCTCATTACACACCCAATCATATGAGACATCCTACAGAGTAGATTCATGCGTTCATATGATAGCCATCAACCTGACTAAAATCAGAGGCAGGGTGACAATTTTTTTTTTTATAATATTATATTAAAACTATGTTTTCCAAATTTACACTTGGTAGGTACGTAACACTCATTATTTGTAATGCCAGTTGTAACAAACTTTCAATTTTATTGTTAACTACACACAATAATATTATTAGTAGTATACAAGTTCAACTTTCTTTACCTGGGTCTAGTTGATGATTGTGTGCGTGGCGATCGAGATCGAGGATATCTTAGTGGAGGCTTATTTTACAAAAAACACGATGATTAAATTTATAACACATACACATACACAGACTCTTTAAATATTAAATGTAAATCACTTTTCAAGTCAAAACTCCGCATCACCCGCAGTCGAACTAGCGTGTCTGTAGCGACGTGACGTCAGCGCATAGCGCGCGAAGCAACGCAAATTTAAAAATGCAGTGAAACTTTATAACGCTGTAACTTCGGTAATTTTGACCCGATTTTGATAAAACAAAAACTATTATTATCAGCATAAGTACACAAATTTAATGCAGTATGTTTAATAGTCATATTTTGATGTGCTGGTGTGACTCATTGGATAGCAGTTAGAGAAGCCACACAATCTGCTATTTGATACTGGCTTTCTATTTTTTAGACGAAAACTTAGTAACGTTGAAGATACTAATCTAAAAGCGGAAGTTTATTTTTTATTTATTTTTCACGTTACGCTAAGTTTTATAGCATTTTGATTGAATTAAGTATTATTTTTTTGCTAATTTAACCATTTTTGGCGTCAATTTCCTCAATTTTACCTCTGTGTTTTGAATACTTTTTAAATAGGTAATAACTATATAATAATTTTTTTCACAAAAATTGGTAATTTTTCCTAGAAGTAATTTATAAAGGGTATGAAAGAATGCATGTGGAGTGTAATTTGATATAACATTACTTGTTGTTATGTTTTTTGTTTACTTTCACAATGGTCAATTGTGAAGTCACATGGCATCATTAATCAATTTAACAGTGCTACTTTTAAAAAAAACCTGCATTCAAAAAGACTAGAACAACAGAACAGATCATTGAATAAACATTAATTAAATAATTAAGAAAATTTAACCTTTCATCCAAATTAGGCGACGCCGCGAAGAAATCACAAAACAGCACTTTACGAAACATAATCACAACTCATAACACCATCAATCGAAAAACGTAACATAAATAACAACTATTATAACCAAACTCGTTATACTTAACGATATAACACCTATTTCAAATAAAAACGACATTTTGAAAAAAAAAATACACTTCCGAATTCAAAACTCGAAAACAAAAGCACTACACTAATTAAAAAAAAATATTTAAAAAATCCGAAACGTCACATTTGAAATTTAAATGTCAAAAAAATTGTTTTAAAAAAGTGGGCGTTTTGTTAAATTGGATTTAAAAACGACGTTCGCACGTGTGCACGTTTGTACGTACCGTAGTGACTAATTGCCAGGCACAGATAACAGAGTGATAAACAAAACGCGCCAATAGGTGGGTTGTCTCTGGCATGACGTCACGCGCTAATGTAATTTTGCCGGGATTTGTATTGTAGTACGTCGGTATTGATTTCTGTAGTCATGTGTAACGTTTGAACAAAATATTCAAGTTAAACATCGTGACTTTTTGTATTTGTTTCTAGTCAATAGACAGAGGTGTTGAACATTTTAATAGATTTCCGAGAAAGTACATATATATTCACCGTATAAGACAGCAACCTGAACTTTCTTAGCTACAATAAAATGACTTAGGTTGAGTAGGAAAATGATCTTAGAAACATTGCATATCCCATGTTCAAATCTTGCCAAAGTTAAGGTATATACTGCTAAGACACCAATCAAAACTTGGACGAAAATATATAGGTATAACTTATTTTCTTCTAGATATTAAACTTAAAAAAGTATATTTTTTAGGAAACTATTTACTTTAATTTATGTATTTTATTCATAAACGCAACGTATACTTTCTCCGAGAATTAATAATAATATAATTATAATTATGTGTGGAATGTGTGAACATAATGAGCAACGATGTGTATTATAAATGACTGTGATAGAAACCTTTACTTAGTCCACTAGTTGAAAGAAGAGATGGGATGTAAGTACACTATGGTAACCATAGGCTAGTTAGGTAGTTTGCATTCCCCCAGAAAAAAAATCGTAGAACCCTCAAGTATAGTTTCCTTACGATCACTTCACCGCTAACGGTGTGAATGTATGAAAAAATCATAACAATCACTATTTCTCCTGTCCGTCCTGTCCAAGAAAATCATAATAATATAAGGGTCGAAAAACTGGTACTATATAAACTTAAAAGAAACCTACACAATCATAGCATAGATTTTTCCAGAATTATAAACAAACCGGATCTAGGCGCCAATAGGTTCATTTAGGAGGAAAAGGTGAGGTCTTTGTCCAGCTGATACTCTTAACCAGATTAAGGAAATATAAGCAAAACCACTCTCTTCTACATTCTAAACTTCAACAAAATAAGAATAAATGTGCACAAAGATTAAAATCGCGTCCATCTTGTTGCCACAACAGATATCGCCGTGAAAGCCTACAACTATGTCTCACTATGTCGTGTTGAAAGCGGAGAGCACTCGCTACTAATACAAATTCTACGTGTATTGCTATTTGCCAACTGACTGTTACCGGACGAATTGATTGAATATTTTCTAAAGAAATATAAAACTATTGAAATATAGTGAGATTTGAAGATATCTCTGTCCTTATTTGATGGATTAAAATCGTGAAAATAGGAGTCAGGGTTGGAATTCCCACGCTGACATAGCTTTAAACAGTATTTAGAAATAGAGATCTTGAATATTTTCTAAGAGATATAAAGCTAAACAAATGCTAAGTAAATACTTTCATTACTTGGTTAGGGTGGAGGTATCCCGGAATGAGGTACGAGTTGGGCCTTGAGTATATCTAGGTGCTGCCATAGATAGCATTTTTTTTTCATTTCGCCATTTAAACGTGATAAGATGCCAGCAGTGGGACAGAAAAGGAAAAAAATAGTCAATAATAGCTATAAAAACAATATCAAATTGATGTGACGTTTAGGATGAAAAAACTGAAAATAATTTTAGCACCACTGTCTCCGATTTCGCTTCAACAAAATAATTATATTTGTAGGTTAGAATAATATCAACAATGATGAACTTCAATTAACGCATAATTCAATCACATGTCTATTAAAATCAGTGACCTCAATACAAGTCTATTTATAAAAAAGCGTTATCTGTGCAGCTACTAAAACTATTTAAAAAATGTTACAACAAAAAGAAAGCAACATTATGTTTCAAGGAACAAATACTTTAATCCCGGGAAATAGTCGCGAGATCCGGGAAAGATTTCCCTTTGGACAAAGGCGGCAGAAAATAGTATCTTCATAAATAACTCGGAATCAATAGGAAGTAATAATCAGTTTTATGTTAAACTAATTATTTAATAGATATGTTACGGTAAATGTGAGCAATCGGTAATTATCTATAATTACCGGTAATTATGAATAATCACCTACGCACATGGTAAATGTAGTGAATTATCCACATTTACCGGTAATTATATAAAGCTTCCGCGCGACCATGGTGAATGTTGATTTAAGCTTTGAAATAAAATGCTAACAGAATGCAATTCAAATCGCTGCAAGTGCAAGAAAACACAAGTACTCTGCAATTCCAAATGTCACAAATTTCGGACCTGCAGAAATAAATAAAAGATAAAGAATTTCAAGAGTTCTACTGATAATTGCCTGCCAATTGTTAATTTTATTTGATTTAATTTTTATAAGATTATATATTTTTTTTAAATATTGGTTTTTAGATACTTGACTTCTTCATTTTATAATAACAGTATAATTTTTGCTTTTTTTAACCAAACAAGAGGTTTGGTTTTTTGATATTTGATTTGTTAATTTAATAAGAATATATTTTATGTTTTGCTTAACCAAACAGAAGGTTTGATCTCTTGATATTTAAGAAGTAGAATTGTTTGACTGATGTTGTTTGTAACCAAATTTTATTATAATTAGGACTAGAATTGTTTTTATATTAATAAACATTTGATTTCGATGGTTGGTTTCATTATTTACTACATTTACTAAGGGGGTATGGTAATTTTATATAATTACGGGTAAATGTGATTAATTCGAAATTTTTTACAACCTTTACCACGAGCACTGGTAATTATGCATAGTTCCCGGTAATTGTACATAATAACCGCACTATCCACATTTACCGTAACAGATATACTAGACCAATAATTTGTGGTCTGTGGTCGATAAGTTATATTTTTGATAAAGTTGTTCAAACCTTTGCGAACAAATCAATTTTGCTGTTATAACGAAATACATACATACATACAAAACATGAATTTGATTGTAAAAGGAAATCTCCGAAAGCACTGGACTAATTTGAAAAATCCTTACATTTCAGAAATACGTTAATCTAGTATGTAATTTGCAATTGTCTTTTGCTTTGAAGGTGCATAGGTGTTTGATATGAAGTTCACCCTCATTTCGCCATTCAAAATATCTACCGGGCATGGTTCGACTTGTTAAAAAGAGACTGTCATTCTGTCAAATTCTTCTTGAGATAAAGTTTTTGAGTATTTCCATAAGGCAAATAGATAGGTTTCGCTATGACAACTACAGTTTTATTTATTCCTTCAGTTCCCGGTTGGTTTCAAATGTCATCTATACTTGGAACATTTAGGTCAGTCAGACTGCTACCATTTATTACACAATGAAATCTGAAAAGGTCAATATGTCGGTCTGTGGCTATTTTTGTATGGGACAAGAAGTTTGTTCGTTTTGACTAATTATATAGTAAAGTTTTCTGTACGCCAAAGCAGCGCTTTAAAACCATATTTGTTGCTGTTTTACGAGTGCATATTTTTTGCTAATTTGCGTGCAATGAAGTCAAAATACTGTATCAGTGTAACATTCAAAGTAGATTTTCTAGAAAAGAGAAAAATCTTAAACCTATTTAAAGGACCTCTATGTGATCGCTAATTCTTCACAATTATCTTCTCGATATGTGACAAAGATTACGATCAAGTATACGGTTAAATGTGATGAGCCTATTTGCATTTTCCGGGACCATCACTTAATTCCTGTCTACTATCAAGAAACATTTCAATATAAATCATCGAATCGAATGATCAACAGTCGATTACACTAGGTATAGCTGCCGCCAAACAACTTGAACAATTTCGCTACATCTTAGTTAACGAATTTTAGGTCAGTTTAGGTATAATAGTTTTGAGCAAAGGCGACGGCGTTTCAGCTTCGACCACCTGACAGGTATTACAGCCAACCAAGTGTAGAGGACACTACATTCTGTTTAATTTCTAATAAAGCAAATTTTGTTCAAGTTGTTTGGCGACGTCTATACCGCGCCACACAGACAGCATAATATTCTCAATCATAAAGAAATTACTTCCAAGTAAATCAACAATAGGTTCCATTAAACAATGTCAATCTCTTTCACTAGAAACCTATACTTGACATACTAGCTTTATTTCCAAGACTCATTCAACAGTATGTTTACCATCTCCGGCATGACGGTAAAAAACTGCCGGCAAACTGTCGCTTGACGGTAAAAAATCAAAGGTAAACCGGCTCTTACCGGCTGTATTTTCATACAATGGCATTGTGGAGTACAAATGATGTGCATGAACTGGTTGTTACGAATGATAATATAGATAGGTATTTATTAAATCATTATTGAAATTACAATTGCGTATTTGAAGATTGAAGAAGAGCTTTCTTTAAAAACACGTGTAAAATAACTAAAAATATTTTTTTGTTCTAAATTTTTCTAATATTAAATGCGAAACATTTTTTACTCAAAGCTAGCTAGCCCGGTAGCTACACATGTACGACTGGAAGACTTAAATCACCCGACAGTTCTTGCAAATTGCAATTTAGCAATCCTGTTAAATAGCTTTTCTGAAAGACCCAGGGGAACCTAAGATAATATTTAAAACCAGCTGACACAGTGAACTTCTTACAGCCTTACAGTCGATTATTTATTTATTTTTTTGTATTGTAAAAAACGAATTAGCGAAATCGGTTCAACTGCTACCGAGATTTGCGCTTCGCAACTTGTGATTCAATTTTATATTAGGTATAGAAGATTTTTCGTAAGACAGGTTACAGTTTTTAAAGCATTCATGCTTGTAATGACATAAATATTCATTTATTAACAGGGTATTCTAATACTCCGCCACGCAGATTCACTGCCGGCACTTCCCACGCCGCCCTGCACTGGGTGCGCCCGCGCCCGTACCGTGACGTGCGCTATTGAACAAACCATTGTACGGAATTCAATGGATTGATGAATCGGATTCACTGCTCGCTTATATCATGTGTAGGTATTGCTGTTGCGAAATTATTTTGACTGTAACATTTCGAGGTTACATTTCAAGTTGATTGTTCTTATGCTAACTCGTAAAGCAGAACTTTACAGTGGAAGCGTTCAAAGAGAAAAACTTGATCATCTTTGTACGAGTTCGATTTGTAACTTAGTTATTTTTGGAGACATCATGAAATTCTTATGGCATACACACAATTAAGGTAGTGTCAGGTAGAATAAGTGCACTTTCGTTTCTGACTCAAAAGGCCTATGTGCGAGGGGCAGTCGTGACCACATTTACGAATGATAAAAGTGACTTGAGAGACAAAGTGTCAGAGATTACAAAGTTGGATTCTATAAACCAATATCTCAACAGTAGCCTACCTAGCCTAACAGTAGTCTTGATCAAAATGTGTTAGAAAAAGTGCAAGTATAATCCATCTACCTGCCTTTTCCATTGTTAAACTATTAGAAGAGGGGGGGAAACCGTCGTACACTTGACGTTTCCTGACCCATTATTATTATTGGTTTCTTTTATAAAAATGGTTGAATGATCGATATAATTTGTTAGTCAGTTTATTGTCTATCAGCCCTGCTACTGTACTGTTTGCATGTGTGTGTGTGACTCGATTTGGATATAGATTACATTATGAGAAGTGATAAAAGGCTTCTTTTTTCAACAAAACTGAAGCAATACATGCGGAGGACTGGCAATATGCTAGTTTAAGGTTTTAATGGTTAAACTATTAGGCATAATTCTGATGAAATAAAATTAAGTTATAGATCCCATTCCATGGGAAGACATAGGTTCCGTTTCACCGGGAACATTAACATTATCACAACTGCGAATTTACGAGAAATACTTGAATGCATGATGTTTTCCAAATTTATTATTATGAAATAATTTTGTGAATGATTTTATGTTCTGGGTATGTATAGTTGTTATTTTCCAACATTAAGTAATTACTTTTGAAATACCTTTCCTAATGTGGGAACTTTTGTATTGTATGTAAATCATGTCATTCGTTATTATTTTGTCCGAAAAAATATTTATGTCTTTATTTCATATATTTTATAGTTTTATTATTACATCATATAGCGTGAATCAACTTATTATTGTAGCATAATAAGATAGAGTCGATATTATGACTTAATCAACAATTTTTTAGAAGTTTCAAGTGACAAAAAATGGTTATAGTCAGCAATTCAGCATCATCTCCGCAAATTGCTGACTAAGATCATTCTTAATACTAATGCTGCATCTTATTGAAAAAATATATAAAGTGCAAGCATTAAAAATCCCTATGTCATACTTAGATATCATCAGGGTGGCTATTACGTATCTCAATTGACAACTATTTGAAAGCCATTTTGAAAGCCACAATGTACTGTATAGTTACCATCAATTTGACGGACACTAGTTGTCAACACGTGAGATACGCATACTCATCTTCTAAGGCACTTAAAATATCAGTGGTCAATTTGAAGCACATTTAACCGTCAAACCTATCCTAGGTTTGACGGTTGTCGTTTGACGGTGAATTTCTATATACGAAATCAACTGCAAGATTGAATATCAATAATCTATCTAAGGTATACTAATGCCATCTTTTACTAGCCTTTATAAGAACTAACTACACCGAACTTGACGAACCATCGGTTGCCGTCTCCAATCTAAGTTTGTTCCCTGTACATAATACTCTCCCATGCTACCTAGCTATTAAACATACATATGTACGATCTTATATGTATATAGGCATCAGGTTGAAGTGTAAAGTTACCGTGTTGAGTGGACCGTGTCTCGCCTGAAACGGGACACGCTACCAACATTCTCACGATACTCTCACAAGTATCTGTAGTTGTGAAGATTTGGTACATGAAATTCACTAGCGAATATTAGAGAAACACTAACTAATTGCTCGAAAAGGTTAGCGAATAAGAATTTTAATTGATTCTCAAGGTGTCTTTAATTTTATATGTGTCAATGAAGTAAAAATGTTTTTAGAATCGATCGAATCGTACATTTGAATTTGCCTACTCCTAAAAAGAAAGTGTAATTTTTTCTAGGTGCGTATTGATATTATGCTCGTAATAGCCAAGTGCAACAAAGCATTTTACAAAAATTAAGAGACCTTTCTGGGAATCAAACGACGTACTGATCCGGTCGAAAAATCTTGGAAGACTAGTGAGAATATCCATGATTTCATGAGCAATGTCGGGACTCGACAACTGACAGACAACACCACACAATGTTTATAGTCAGAGCTAAAACTAAAGTAAGTACGTATCACTAAAGGGATTAAAATCCAAAGACCAAATACCAGTGCCTTTTCTACTCTTCAAAATATCGTTATGCGTCTACGATCAGATGACCAATACAAAGATCAGTAGCTGGTAATAATAGTAAACAGTGTACCGTGACAGGCTTCAGGTGACTGGTTGAAACTAGAGATGTGTTCTCATGCAAGCATGTCTGGACCTAACGTTTGACTGATATTTGAGATGAATTAGTAACTGATTTTGATCAAATTTGAGCTGTCTGGCGCGCGTTCTTATTTTTTTTTTGTGTTATAGTAGCAATGGGGTGGTTTTCTTGCAGAAAGTCAAGTAAGACTGTCGTGAGAGTTCGACCTCAAAGAAGAATCTGTAGCATTTTCTAAGAAAAGGAAGCTTTTCAGGGTACGTCTCAGCCCAAAAAGATGACGCAGACTGGTCTGACAAAGAATTCAGTGACTTTTAAGAAAGTAAAAGGTTGAATGAGATAGTCTTTTGAGAAGAATTTGTGATAATGTGTAGTTTTATTGGTGAGACGACTTTAGACCGTGTCGTATGCAACAATCCACGAACAACGTGGCCAATTCTGCTCCTTTTGATTTTTAATTATCTATCGTTTTAAAACTGATTTACGCCCCTGGATTAATACTAAGGATTCTTCTAAACTTTCCGAAGCTAAGTTAAGCATTTGACTTTCCAACCGCCTGTGAAATAATCGTTTGACAAAGTGAATATAATCTTAATCAACTCAAACAGAATTAGGTGAATGTAAAAGTAATATGTAAATAAACAATTAAAACGTTACTTAAATAGTAAAAAAGAATGACATTAAACATTCAGTGTGTGTACGAAACAATAGCTCATATGTGCCGATGAAAAGTTTAGAAAGTGCTCGAATTAATTCCACTAACACATTCACTTTCTTACTTAAACTGAACGTATCTGATACATCTGGGTAATGTTTTAAATTGACGCTAACTGCCTAAGAGAGTTTAGTTTTAGGTTTATTTTTAAGATCTATGTAGTTGAAGTTTAAAGAAAATTATTCGCATCGATTATATTATCGACACACTTAAAGTAAAAATCTACAGTTGTTTAAGTGTTTAGGTTTTTTTAAGACAGCTCTATAAATTATTCGCGTAATTTAACCTGCTGTGTATTAAATTGAATAAAACCAATATGTCAAAATTATTATACGTACCTACTCTTAACCTACCTATGTGTTAAAATTCTAAGCATTTCGAAAAAGATTGACCGTAATAAAGCCTTGCATAGCAATAGCAAAATACTAATCGAGTGTCGTAGATTAATGATTTTTATAAACGTACAAACAATGATAATAAAATAAAACCAAGCCTGAAACAACTATATGGATTATACAAATATTTGGTGCATACATCAATTCTATAGTAATATTTGTATCACATAATCATTGTTCTACACACTCACTTAATTTATCAAAACAATATGATATTATACAGCCTACACAGGTATGCTTCTGTGCGGTCATTCCTTAAGTCATAACTCACAGACTGTTTAATGTATTGCAAGTTCATATAAATATTATGAATTACAATCACTTGTTTGAATATCAAATGACATTGTGTAGATTGTAATCAGACGCGATTTAATAACTGTTATATTGATAACAACACTGGATAAGTATTGGATACCTTGTCTGATAGAATTTTGACAGCTGTTTTCATGCATTAACTTGCTGATAAGTTAACTGAAACTTATTCATATGCTGTAAAACTGATTGCTGATTCAGTCAGTGAACGGGTGAGTATGAAAGATTGAGTTCAATATGCTATAGTAACTTGAGTGGAGGAATATGCTGTCACCTCCGACTAAAGATGAACAACCGAGCTACTATCAAGATATTTTTCAAGTAATCACGTAATTTTGTATACCAAATGCTTGCTGCACGTAGTTCTCCAACATGTCAAAGGCTTCAAAAGCTAGAGAATCTTTTACTCTACATTATTGGAAAAACTCAAAAAACAATACAAAGAATCTTAACGGACCTATTACCGGTTAATCCACGATAACGATAATCACTACATAGTATAAAACAAAGTCGCCCATTTTGTCTGTAGTCCCTTCGTATGCATAAAACTTTAAAACTACGCAACGGATTTTGATGCGGTTTTCACTAATAGAAAGAGTATTTTCTCCGACAGGTTTTTATATATAATTGAAATACATAGAAACTATATTAGCTGAGTTATAGCGATTTATGTCCAAGAAGTCAGAAAAAAAATCTATTTGAAGATTGCATTTGTGCGTGCGCCGCTTATACCGTTGGATACAAGTAAGAACAATGTATAGCAAAAACATTGGTCTTTATTAGTTCTACAAAAAAGTCCGCGATGACATATATCCAGCTTTTTTATTTAAGTCACAAAAACTACTTTTCTGTATTAAAAAAACATTTAATTCGTTGGGTGATGTTTAACTGGTGATATAACCAATAATACATATATCCTTATCAAAATAAGTAAGTTCATCATCACGAGCATTTAATTTAGATTATTTTTGCAGTTTACAGTGTGTTATTTAGACATATAGTTTAGGAGATATCACGATATTAGTATTGCGGCACGGTACGGGCCGGCCGCGGCGGCGGCGGCGGGGCAGCGTCCCTATAAATAGCGCATATCAAGCTGTCAAATCACTTTTTCAATCAACGGAACCTTAGACTTCCAAGTCTAACTCACACTTAAAGGTCGAAATCTATACTAATATAATAAAGCTGAAGAGTTTGTTTGTTTGTTTGAACGCGCTAATCTCAGGAACTACTGGTCCGATTTGAAAAAATCTTTCAGTGTTAGATAGCCCATTTATCGAGGAAGGCTATAGGCTATATAGCATCACGCTACGGTCATTAGGAGCGGAGTAGCAACGAAAAATGTTACAAAAACGGGGAAATTTTAACCCATTCTCTAAGGTGACGCAAGCGAAGTTGCGCGGGTCAGCTAGTTAACTATATATAGATGTTATACCAAAAATACCAAGATCAGCATTTGTACTTCCGAAATCGAATAAATCAGATCACACAAAAAATCTTTTCTCAAAACAATATGTCTTTTCGCACATTAACATTCGTTCCTCATATCTTTATTTGTCTCTACATATAAAAAGTCTTTTTGTCACGTACGACTCGCGATCTCACGAATACAAGTTTGATGTCTACATCCCCTTTGTTTTGATATCTATTCCGTATTTCAATCATATCCCAAGATATATCAGACTACAGGTTGATTTGTAGACATGAAATTGCATTCGGCGTTATGATTCTTAGGTGGTCTAAATATTAGGGTATGTACTAAGTACCAATCTAGGATTTTATGTTAAGTTAACTAAGAACAAAAAATCCTAGATTTAATTGTATTTTTAAATGTTTGTGGTATTTTTTTAGGGCAAATGTATATGAATAAAGAAGGAGATCAGCTAGGAATAAGCTGCACTAAGGAAGGATATAAAAATGAAATAATAATCTGCAGAGATTTTAAATGGGGAAGTATAATTAACACAAATATTATCAAGGCATCATTTCATTTTCCTGATAACGTGAGTAGACAAGACTTTAATTCAAGGCTAGTCTTGTATGAGTAAAAAGGTCCTTCCAAACGACAGTATAATATCAAGACTCATAATAGCTTATGTAATTTATTTATAGCCCTAAAACACTGGGTACTAAAAATGCCACGGCCTCGTAAAACCTTATTCCTAACGACAGGCGACGGTCATTGAAGAGATAATTTTGACTCCACACAGGACATACATACTTTACAATATGCTTACTTTTTATACTTTTCGGACTCCATATGTTTTCATAACACATTAAAAATTTACCTACGCCTGAGTCATAATATATACTCATTAAAGTTAAAGACAAATGTAAACGGTCATGTATACTGATTTACAAACGTACCCTAAACGATGAAAAACTCTATTATCTACATTATGGCAGACTGTTGTAATTTGTAGATAAGAAAAGTATTTTTTTATAATCCCTCAAACGCTGCGTGGAGTGATCTGCAATATTAAAAATTCGCAAAAGATTTTAAATGACATTAATCAGTCAATCAATATTCTTTTGAGGCGCCCATAGCCAGTTGCGCTCACCGGTCTGACATAGATCTGTGGGTGAAACAACCGTTGGCGCGGTCATTCTATGGATGGGTGACCGCATAGTGGTATTTGAGCTGGGCGTCTCCGTGCTTCGGAGGGCACGTAAAAAGTCGGTCCCGGTTGTTGTCTACTAAGATAACAGTCGTCAAGCCATGCCAAAGGCCTTACGGGCGGCTTGAACAACTTTGACACTAGGTTGACCACTAACCATACGATATGAATGAATGAATGAATGATCTTTTAACTCCTTTCAGGAGTTTCTTCCTTTTGTATTCTACAAACAACGTGTAGTATCTTGTTTCTATCTTAAAGCAATAAGCAATGCTTCAGTCAAAAAACGTGAATCAATTTACAGCTACACATTTTTGCGTTTTCATATCCGTCATATTCGCCCATTCATGTCCAAAAAGCCCAGTACAGATGAAACCACAAAACAATTCGTTCACAGTTTTCCCAAAGCCCTATTTCTCCTTTTTGCAATTCAACGAGCGTGAACGTATTCGTGTTGGCGCGTATTTTAGGCTTATAGTCGAAAAACAGGCCAAGTCTATGAAAAAATGACCACAATGTATAAAACTGTAGTTCAAAGCGAAATTGCTAGTGCGAGCAATCTTTGGAACTTTTCAAAAGGCACTTTTTGATGGGTTGATATTACGATGTGTTTTTGTTTTGTTTTATTTGTGTTTGAGATTGGTTTGTTGTGTCGCAGTGGTGGGTTTTAATCATGGAGTAAAAACCTTTTACATATACGTATTTTATTATTATCGATAAGTATTAACTACATCCTAAAATACATACAGTCATGCAATCTAGTTACATATTATATAAAGTGCAAGAAAGTATCCTACCGAATGAAATCTAGGCAATGGTTTGAAGAAATCTTAATTCGTTAATGTAATAAGGTACCATAAAGCACAAAATCTTTGTTGAGTTGATAATTCATAAAAATTCGATTGGAGAATTTTTTCTAAAGGCTTTCGGCTTTTCACCTAAACCTACTCATGACATGTTTTTTCTTTTTTTTACAACGCGCACAAAGCTAAACAGGGCTTTTACTATGGTAACCAAATAATTGGTAAACATACTCATATACTTCTAAATACATACTTATATAGATACATTTCCACTAGAAAAAATGTATCACACACTCCCTCACCTTAAAAAAGCACAGTCTCATAATCAACTCAAAACATTCAATAAACAACAAACTATTATTAAAAGGAACATAAAAACTCCTCACAGAATAATGAGGAGGGCACTCGGCGGTGCAGGGGAGGGGAGAGCCAAGTTTGGCCAATATGAAGGCAGCAATAAATAAAGAACGACGCTCAGAAAACTGTTATTAAGAGAGGTCTTCTTAAATATTCTTGGCATTACTCAGGATTAGGGCTGCCAGAGGATGGGGATATTAAGTTATGTGTTGTTATTCGGCGGCTGAGTGGCTTACCCCCGGTTCTGAGTACATTTAGCGGTAGTTTATCTATTCTAATTGTCATGTTCATATGAGTTTAAATGCTATTGAATAGATAAACTACAGTTAGATGTCAGAAACCGGGGGTTAGTGTAGTTGATAGTTCAATGTGTAATATGGCTTTGCTTTGTTTTTATAAAACAAAACCTTAAAAACGGATTTGTTATATAAAGTATTATGTAAAGTGTCAATCAGAATTGATTTGATTGATGATGGATACTTTTTACTAAAACATCGAACTCAGGCCATATACGTTTTAATCTCCTTTTAGAATAACATCACATAATATAATATTTATAATTCAACAGTGATTTTATTTCTACTATAATACACAATGTTTTAGTCACTATTGATATGGTCATTTTTAAAAAAACTTATTACTACTACTAACAAACAAACTTTTTCGGCGCCACAAGAACAATATTGGCCGTGAGTTTCTTGCTAGCTCTTCTCATCACGCTCTACCCCCTTTCCGAGCTAGTGGTAGATTCAGTAATTGTAACGACTATCAAAAGTGTCAACATTTAACCAAAATGAGTAAATGGTTGGATTTTTATTTTGGATATTTTTCTCGAAATAAAATTACTTAGTGGCAGCCCTAGCACAAGACGGATTAGGGCGCGACCACACCGCTACAGCTTATCAGTCAAGTTGTACGATAGTTGACTTATTAGTCACTTTACTTCGTTCTACGCTAATGGTTTACTTTACCTAAAATACTATCGTTTTAGGTAGAGGTATTTAAGGAAACCGACCCAAAAATGTGACGGCCTTTACTTTTATAGTTTGAATAGAGTGAATCATAAGAAATTCAATTGAACATAAATATAATAATTGATGAAATAGAATACAAAGTCAGCTTTATTTAAAATACAAATAAATAAAATATTATGTACTAACCAAGTTCAACCATCTACAAATTTTGTTTCTTCAAAAATTACAGAAACCGAAATGACCTTTTTTTATCGCAACTAGACCAACACTAGACCGGAATTTTATTTTTTATTTTTTTAATTACGACAACCTTCAGAATACAACCTTATAACCGTAACTTTTTTCAACTAGGCACTGAACCTTACACCCCACAATACACTACCACTATGATAAACTAGCTAGCATAAAGTTACAACACGTATAACCAAAAATGTGTTTTGTTAGGTTAAACAAAGCTTGTTATCAGTTGCGTACATAGTTGACAGTGTTGGTGCCTTAGTCAGCGTGTTTGAGGACAGGCCTGACTAATAGACGCTACCCTAAAACTATATTTAGGTATTATGCTAGTAATTCTAGCTAAAAATAATCACACGATATCGTGTAACATTTGGAACACAATCATATGAAAAATTTATTATTTGTGGAAATATAAGAATTTGTACCTAATCGAAATATTGGCTGCAATTGGCTTTCTGTAACTTAATTAATAATATAATGAAATAAGAATAAGCTGTTAGACCTCTTTAAAATAAAATGTTAAAACCATAAGGCTATTAAAAGAGTGGCCAAGAGTTTGTTGGCATCTCTTCTCATGGGCCCTACCTTCCAAACTGGCGGTAAATCCACTCTCTGTATCATTGACTACATAAGTATCAGCATTTGACCTTAATTAATAAATGACTTGATTTTGATTTCGATTTGACTAAGGATTGTCTTCCTAGTTAACGGTAGACAACATGGACACAAAAATAAATCTATTTTTAGTATGACATTGCTCTGAATCAACTTTCTTTCGTGGGGTTATAATATACTTAATTCAATGGGTGAATACAATCATTAGCTTTTTATTCTAGCTTATTTGAAACCAAATTGAACATTTAATGGTTTACAAATGAAAATAATCACTACGACTCACTGCTACTAGTAAACTCTAAATTCCACAACTCCGCCAAAACATACGATAATTCCATTCAACCAAAACAGTTACATTTTGAAAGACATTCAAAACTTCCTACTCAAATAATACGACTATAACAAAGGGATACTAAAAACCTTATAAAAAAAAAGGTTAAAAAACTCCCAAGCCACGTGGCCGGTCCCTCCGACAAAATTCCCACGAAATATTTGGCATGGCATTAAACTGACAAAAGGTCCACTCGGGATTCGAATGTACATACCTCACGGATGCCAGAGTTAATTCAGTGAAGAAAAAATACAGGTAACCTTATGACGGGGCGAATAGGCGGATATTGTAGCGAATTTTTAATGGAAATAAGATTCAAATATCAGTATTAAAACCTTTATATGTGGACTAGCTGGCCCGCGCAACTTCGCTTTCGTCACATAAGAGAGAATGCCTAATACCCTATACCCTTTCTCGATAAATTACCTCGATAATGACCCGTAGTTCCTGAGATTAGCGCGTTCAAATAAACAAACTCCTCATTTTTATAATAATAGTATAGAGGTATAGATTTACGAAACTCTAAATACATTTTTGCTTTATCCACCTTCAAACACGCTTCCTAGGTGCAAAAATATGAGCATGTTTTTGTTATAGTCTACGCACAATGATGACCCATAGGTCTTCACTTCTATAAGAACCTAAAGACTGATGTAATTCTAAAAAGAGTTATGTACAATCAGCTCCAAAAGTCGATTCATAGTTTTGAAAATATGAAATTGTAAACCTGACTGTACTTTCGATGGAATTTTTAAATGCGGAAAAGCCTGCAGGCCTTTAATTTACTAGAAGCCTCATTTCACCACTTCCTTTTACAAGACCTAACTCATTTCTAGACTTTAAATTACCTACGCTTATCATCTTAGGCAATCTCCGTAATACATGGAACTTCCTTGAAGACTAATAACTCTTTTCCTTGTCCTGATATCAAAATTTACTATTCGCGTTAACCGTTACTATAAGAGCAATTTTATTCTATAACCTAATTGATTATTCATGCTTTAGTCTAAATATAACCTACTTTTTACACTCCCTATATGACCTAGGATGAAATATAATGTAATAAATATAATAATATTACCGATGCAAAAGTCAGATAACGTCATCTTTTCCGTTTTGTTTTCAAGCCTAAATAACTGAACCGATTTTGATGTCATTTAGTATGATGGATTTAGTTAAAGTACCGGGCTCTTATATTGCAGCAAATCATGTTATTTATATTCAAAAGGTAGTAGATATATTCAAATATAAATTATTCATTATTACTGTTTAAGGAAACACCTTAGGAACAATTCTGACGCATGATTGCATTTCTTTAGAAACACGTGTTGGAAAGGACAAAATAATGTTGGTAAGATATTGTCTGAAAATATACTGACATAAAAATAATTATTAGAAATCTAGCTGTAAATTATTGCCGTTAATATTTAAAAAATATACGTAAACTGTTAAATTACCGCTTATGAACTTTCTTTGCATTATTTTGTGTATTTTTCTCTCCATGTTATTTTATGAACACATCCAAAAACCTTCATTAGTATAAATAATAACATTTTAACCTAACAAACCTTATTTTAGTAAACTAAACGGACACTTCAATCTGAATGAATATTTAATTCAAATCAAACTAAGCCGCGTGTAATATTTAGTAATTTTGTAACATTACATAATCCGTGCCTCACGAGCATTCCATTATAATGTAATGACCATAGACATTAGACAACGATAAATTGTCTCTGGACACATCACTTTAGGCTGAATACCTTTAATATATTGTATTAAAATGTTCTGTAATACATATTTTATAATAATTAGATAATTTAAATTGTTATGAAAGTTTGCATGATTGAGTTTTAAAACAGTT
Organism: Anticarsia gemmatalis; assembly: GCF_050436995.1. NCBI lineage: Eukaryota > Metazoa > Arthropoda > Insecta > Lepidoptera > Erebidae > Anticarsia > Anticarsia gemmatalis. Next base: position 1,745,001 of record NC_134756.1, on the reverse strand, counting down.
CTTGAAAACATTTATCAATTTCATTTGGCCTAACCCTTTCTTTTCCATAAGGAGACTTGTTCAGCAGTGTGACAGCAATCAGCTTAATTTTATTTATTTAAAACAAATTTTACGCAATAAGAAAATAATATACCAAAAATCTTTGTTAGATAAAATTAGAAGGATCTTTATTTCATCTATATCAACTATTCGAATATAGAATCAATTGTTTCAAAGTCCCTTGCCATAAACATAAATAACTTTTTATACGAAAAGAACGGGCCGAAAAATCCTATTCCTTTTTCAAATTCCATTGCCGTTCGGAAATCGTGACTTATCGACGGCGAAAGCCTAGACAATTTGTTTCTGAACGTCACAGTGGATTTTATATAATATCTTTGGAAAGTGGAAGGTCACCATAGAGTATAAAAAGTTGAAACTCTCGCCTTTGATAATAAGATTAGTGTGAGAAAGATGCGCTTACTGTCTGCTAGTGGGATTAAAAATGAGTTTTAATTTTTAAATTATGATGTGGTTTTATGGTATTACAGTAGTTTTATCTTTAAGGCTTACAAATACCGCTTTATATCGACGTATGTTAAAAGCTCTTTAGGCTTGAAGGTATATAAGGTATTTACCTACAACTACATCTGGGTGACGAGATATCCTGGAGTAAAATCCTAAGTGTTGATCTAGAGTTAAAACTACTTATCTCCTTAACCACAGCTTATCAAAATCTTTTAAGTAGTTCTTGCGTGAAAGAGTAACAAACATAAATTATTGCAGTTAAGTATGTACCTATACGTATAGCCTTCCACCCTCAAGGAAGTTGAACAAGCAGGACATTTAGTGCTACCTACTGAATGCAAATCCCTGTTCCGTCACTATATATTTAAAAAAATAACTGGTTTTATCAAAACTTTTAACCGATTACCGAACACTTGAAATATTTAGATAAGCCTTTGTTAGTTATTTAGTTAAGCTATCTATTGTAAATGTATACTTAAGATAACTTCAAAGTTATTCGATTTCATAAGTCAATATTCGGCGCTTTGGATATTTTTTACTCAATATTAGTTTAAATCAAAATTATTTTATACACACCCCCCTGGATTTGAAGATATGATTTCTTTTCATGCTATTTGACCTTAATAATTACACCTTTGACACTAGATCGTCCACTAACTATACCTACTATATCAATAAAAAAATTGCTCCATATTATTTTAATATCATTATTGTATATTCCCTGTCAACACCCTTAGGATTAAGGCGTAATTTGATGCCGTCTATTAATTCATTTAACATAACTACAGGAGCGAAAGTATAAAAAAAAAAATTCTTATCTTTAAAACTAAGTACGGATAGTAAAATCCACGAAATAAAGACAAAACTTAAACAGCAAAAGTTCTATTGAGTTCCAGAAATGTATTTCACTCAAAACACACGTGGACATTGTAAAAGGATTAGCAAATAACAGTACTAACTAAATTATTGTAACTGTTCGGCATTTTGTAAAGAATTCACGTCTGACTCACTACAATGTATTGTTTCTGTAATCTGTACAAGATTGCAGATATAATAAGGAACCTTTCTAGAAACGTATAGAACTTTTACAGGTAGTCAAGAACTGTGAAAAGATTAGAATGAGTCTAGTTTACTTGAATAAGCTGTAATTTAAGGTAAGAAAAAAATACGGTTCAGACCCATTTTGCGTATATTATTGAACTTAAAAAAAAACACCATTATCGTACAAAATCGTCGTCATTATTTCTTAAATAATCTCTTCGGCGATAAAATTGTAATTGTTATGTCATTTAGGCCTATTTTAATAAATAAATAAAATAAATTTAACCCATTATTGTCCCACTGCTGGGTAAGGGTCTCCTCCCGTAATGAGGGAGGGTTTAGGCCTTGAGTCCACCACGCTGGCCAAGTGCGGGTTGGGGACTTTGCATGCCCTCAATAAATGTTTTAAACAAATTTTAGGCATGCAAGGTTTCCTCACGATGTTTTCCTTCACCGTTGGAGCATGTGATAATTATTTCTAATACACACATAACTTCGAAAAGTCATTGGTGTGTTGCCTCGGGTTCGAACCTGCGACCACTTGCGTGGGAGGTATCAACTTATACCACTCGGCTGTCACTGCTCTTTTTATTTAATAATAATTTATCTATTTTAATAATTAAGGAATAAATGTCAGATAGCCCATCTACTAGAATAAGTGTTATAAATGTATCAAAACCACTATGCATCAAAATTTCACATAATAAGCTATCTAATAGTTATCCAGGAGAAGCAACACATGGCCTTTCTATATTAAATCTACCTGCAGCGCTTAAAAGGGTAAACACATTACAAAATAATTATTCAGCACCCCACGTAACATTGAACAGAAAGTCTCAATTTTCCGTCAAATTTAAACAACAGTTACATCACAATTAGCCAATCAAACAATTTCACGTCCCTAATTTTAAAACAAAAAACCCGAGACTCCAATATCCGTTCTTATAATATTACGAGAATACCATAACAGTCGTTTTTCCAAAGGAAATTTGTATCAAAACCTGTCATTGTTCGCTTTAGTAATTCTTGAACGTACCATTTGACAACTCAATTACGTAATAAGCAAATTGAATCATAAATACATGGTGATAAAGTTCATTATTGTTTGTAGTACTATGTGAGTTAAGACGTTACGTTATTGTTTGTTGTGGGACAATGGATGCGTTCTGTATTCAAGCGATGTGACTGTTTCTCGCGATACCGCGTTAATATTCGTATTCAGTATCCGATTATGTTAAGGAATTCGGATAGACGTTCGGTTAACGTTTTTAAACGATGTTTTAAGTGACTTGATAGGTTTAAAGACGTTTTTTGGGTAAAAGGAAGATTGTAATTATAATGTGAGGAGTTGCGATGTTTTGCCAAAGTGCAAAGTTGAATAAGAATTAGCTTATTTCCTGGTAGGTTAAGCATTTGTGTTTTATAAGTAAAGATTTGAGTGTAAAGCAAAAAAAAAAAAATATTTCTAAAATTCACGTTGAATTAACATTGACACTTAAAAGTGTCTGTTTAAAAGTGTATTATTCTTATATTAACAAATTTATCGATACCTAAACCATTTGATAGCCTTTGCTCTCTAAGAAACAATACAATATCTATGCATATTAATTCAACAGTTAATAGTAAATAGTATAACTTTTTCTAAATAATATATGTATGAATCATAACATCCATTAGTAAGCAATACAATATAACCGATTATAATAATACATCTTTATCTTTATATATATAATTCTTCTGTAAGTGTGTATGTCACTGAACTTCTTTTAAACGACTGGACCGATTTTGATGAATTTTTTTGTGTGTGTTCAAGGGGATCTGAGAATGGTTTAGATTATTAAAAAAAGTTTAAAATTTTCAAATTAAAGACTTGTAGACAGGACAACGTCTGTCGGGTCCGCTAGTTTAATATATAAAACTAGTTACTATATAACCATTCAATGCAAGTTGAGAAAGTTATACCTTCAGAAAACACGTACCGTTTTACGTAGACTTTCCTACTCATAAATGAGTTGTCACGTTTCCTTCTATGGTATAAACAATACAACAATCTCTAACTATAATACAAATACGCAAGTATGTATGTTTGTTACCCAATCACGTCAAAACTACCGAACGCATTTTGATAAAACTTGGTAGAATGGGAGCTTATGACTAGAATAACACAAAGTTTTAGAAAAACAAACTTTAGCCCGTGGTTTTGTCCGTGACATAACATCTAAAAATATATAATTCAAAGGTGACTGACTGTCACAGTGATCTATCAACGCACAGCTCAAACCTCTGGACGGATCGGGCTAACATTTGGCATGCAGGTACATGTTGTGACGTAGGCATCCGCTAAGAAACGATTTTGATCAATTTTACCCCCAAAGGGATAAAATAGGGGATGAATATTTGTATGAAGATTCTGTCCTAAGTCACAAACCGCGCGAACGAAGCCGTGGAGCAAAAGCTAGTACGCTATTTAACTATAGTCCGTGGAGGGCAAGAACTAGTACATGTTTATAGTCAACACTATAGTTCCCACGTACAACAATTAGCGCAGTCAATGTTAAGAATATGACGCACTTATAGTACCTATAGTATTATATAGTATAGTGACTATAGTGTATGACTATATTATTATAGTAGATGATGATATGTGTGACGCATTTTGTTTATTGACATGAAATGAACATAAAGTGTTTTCCTTCAATTGTCTTATTTAGCAAACTTACACTACTTTATTCTGAATTATATGAACCTTAAAATTGCCAGCATGATAGCTCTTATATTCCTAGAAGTATTTTCCGGAAGCGGTATAATGAAAAATAAGTTTCAATAAAAAAGTGAATATTGAAAAGGAAGTAACTAAATATTCTGAAATGCCTTTTATGGGTCTGGGTATGGTATGTGGTCTGGTATGGGTCTGGTTTGTTTTTAAGTGGAATTTATAATAATGCATGGTAATATTGTTTAATTAGTAAAATAAGCACGACTTTACTTAACATATAATTATTAAGTGCAATAATAGGTCGCCATTTCTTTAAGGAAGTATCTATTACTATACTTGCACGTTTTATTATTAAAGCAAAGAGATAGAGGAAAGGTGTTTTGCAATTAGAAATCTAATTATAATTTGAATGCAAATGTCTTCAATATCCGTACTTCAATAACTATCTAACTCTCGACACGACATGATTTATTTCACACTTCCACTGACACTAATCTTACTATTACTACTATAAAACTGTTTGTAAGACTGTCTGTTACAAAAAAGCACAAAATAGATTTGAATGTGTAAAACTTTTTGGTTATAATGTATCATCATCTTTTTACTAAAAAAATGAATGCGAATAATTTCATAGAAATTGTGTGAAAAGTCTTTCAAAACTATTCCTCGATTAAATCAAATTATCCTTTAACAATTAAAACATTATTTATTAGTAGTGATATATCAATATTTGCAAATTGGGAGAGAAAATACCTCACAAAGTAACTTCGTTTATCTATTAGGCTTTATTAAACGAATGAATAGACTAATATAATTGCCAGTGCAACAGCAGACAAGGAACCAGTTGCTTATTTCACACAAAAACATAATATCTACAAAAGAAAAGCCACTAACAAAACCTAGTTTGAGACCCCATGATTGATACCCACTCACAAACACAGACGACCATCAGACCGGTGATTATTCACAAACTAGTTCTACCAGTTTGACGCTATGATGATAGACTACAAAAAGCAAATAGGATATCCGCACGATAGATGACGGCTCTAAAAACTAGTACACTGTTTAAATAAATATTTATTCTTGTCTGTATTGGTTTAGTTTCCTTTAGAATGTTTGATTTATGGTCAAGTACCCAAGTGTCAAATTGTCAAGTTAACCGGAGGCTTGAGATGACTGAAAATAAAAACTGCTCAGCGGATGCAGCTGAATATCAGTATTTTACATGGAGCGACTGCCTATCTGACCTCCACAACCCAGTTACCTGGGTTTTAAAACGATACCCTTCGGTAAGAGTGGCTGTCAGTCTTTCAAACTTCTGACTACTGTTAACGACTGTCAAAGATCTTTGAAAATGACAGCCGGAACCCACAACTAAACGTGCCTTCCGAAACACGGAGGAACTCGATATGTATCTATCGATATGATCTGTGGATGGGTGACCAAGTTGGTCACCCATCCAACAAACTCGGGAAGCGTAGCTTAACCTCAGGGATGGACCCGCGCGGCTTTTGTTAACTAAGCCACGAGCTGCACTACTGCGATGCATTACTATGGCTATAAGATGTGAATTAGTAAGATTTTTAGGTTGTTTCCTAAATCTTACTAGTTAACTATTAAACTAAATATATCTACCACGTTTTTATAGCCGTACACGCAATACTCCGTCAAACACGAGTATCGTTTACACGCAAGTGCTAATATGAAGATTGGTTTAAAACTAGTGTGAACAGAGTGACGGACTTGTACAGTTTTAATTAAACAATACTGTGGACTGTAGTTGTACAATTTATTCGTGTACTACACACGAATAATGGAGCAAGAACCAATGGCAGAGCGAGAAACGAAAGTTTAGTAAAAAAATATCGTCAAAATGCGTTGACTTTGGAACCTTTATTATTGAACTAGCTGACCCGCGCAACTTCGCTTGCGTCACCTAAGAGAATGGGTCAAAATCTTTCCCGTTTTTGTAACATTTTTCGTTGCTACTCCGCTCCTAATGACCGTAGCGTGATGTTATATAGCCTATAGCCTTCCTCGATAAATGGGCTATCTAACACTGAAAGAATTTTTCAAATCGAACCAGTAGTTCCTGAGATTAGCGTGTTCAAACAAACAAACAAACAATCAAACAAACAAACAAACTCTTCAGCTTTATTATATTAGTATAGATTAGACCTTATACTTAATTTCATAAAATAAATTATTAAAGGTAGATATATAAAGTGTCCTATAATTATGGAACCCTTCAATGTCCACCTAGACACTAGTCTCCTCGTAAAAATCAATAAAAATACAATGGGAAAGTTGTTAAACCTTGTATCCACCAAGTTACCAGCACGTGAGAGATGAGGACTTTTCATTTATTGAAGAATTGTCAAAACTGTTATTAGCAGTCTCTAAAAATCAATATAACTATATTTCTAAAGTGTTATCAAATTCTAATTAATCCACAATCCAGCTCGTTCAAGATTAAAAAAATATTCTCACCAAAAGCATTACACTATACAAAGTATCTAAGTCGCAGGCTCTCATTACTCGTAATATCTCGCCCGGGGCGTGTGCAGCCGGCCTTAATGCACAATTTCTTGAGAAACTTTGAAAAAATAAAGACGACCACAAACGTAGTCCGTTAGGGATTTATAATACGCCTCGAGGTGATTCTTAGAAATGGTTTTTTAAGCCTTTCTGTTGCTTTATGAAGTGCTTTCTTAAGGAGGTGTTGTAATGAAAATGTGTGCTATGCTCTGTTTTATATTTAAGCTTAATCTTAAGTTGGGACTTAATTGTACAAACACATTATAACGAAATCTAGGCAGCAATTTTAAGGGAGAAATAGGGCTTGAACACAAGTTCGAAGGCATTTGTTTATTCATCACACAGGCGATGGGTCGACATATTGCTTATTGCTTATTGTTGCTAATTGCGGATTTAGTGTGACTCATACTCAGAAGGAATCTATTGGTATATTGGGTATCGTCTGTGGTTAGGGTCTTATACTTGAAATATCCATTTCTTTGCTTTTTTCTTGCTTTAGTTTTGTCAGAAATACATACAATCAAACCGGCAAATACTTTACCATTTTTTTACGCTTTGACGTACTCCATCATAATCCTCTACATCCTTACGTCACCCATTATTTATGGAGTCCAGGTCATAATACCGTGAGCCCAATAACAAAGACGTGTATAATGACGTCATTTCGCGCTAAATCTTACTACACGATTACGATACACTATTAACTGGAATGGGTTCCGGCAAATGCTGAATTTGAATCGGTGAGTAAAAAATATTTTTGTCTGCGCTTAAACTGCCTGAGTGTGTGGTCTAGGTAGGGCGTGATTAAGGAATATTGTTAAAGAAGAAGAAAATAAGTTTTGTGCAACAAGGTTTAGCAGTCTAAATAATGCTACTTCAAAATACATTTTTAAATTTTCTATGTGAGTAACTACTAACTATTGATGCACTAAAAAAACGTACAAGAATAGTTTCATAAATCAATACTTAATTGGATTGTTATTAATTCAAATAGGATCTAGTTTAGTATTCAACAACATTTATCTCGGTATTTTAGTTCGGTGGTTTATTCTCGTATATACATATATCTCGTATAGTCATGGGGAACTTTACTAACGTAAAGTTCTCTATGACATAAGACAAATAAAATAAATATGATTCAATTAAAAAAACCGCTACAGACATATTACCTACAATTTAGCAAAAGTCTACATTTTAGATTGATCTCGCGTTAAAAAGTCAATGACCTCACAAGTTCACAATTCAACTGTATCTTTCAAAATCATGAGAAAACCCACGCTACAATTACGACAAAAACTAAAAGAAACTGTATAGTTGGACTAACTTCGACCTGCGGCTTTGTTCACAGTGTGCCTTATTTTGGAAAGAAAGGCACTGAATACATTAAGAGCCAGTTTCATGAGTTTTAAATATCGGATGATCCATTTGACACATAGTGACTTTAAATGTCTGAATCAAAATTGACAGTTTTCCTCTTCATGGTTTAGCCGATGCTTATAAATAGTTCTTATACCAGCCATTACATTACATTATCAATCGTAACTTTGTTTTACTAATTAACTTATTAAACAAGAGTTAATATTATGACATACATCGATTTCTGAAAACACTTGAACGATAGCGCATTTTACAAGAAATAAAGATTCGTTTCATAAATAGTTTTAATGGGCTTATCAGTTCCCATATGAACCCTATAATTATCTACTACTACTATATAATAAACCCTGTACATTTTTTAATACTGGTAAAAGCAAAAGATCTCATAGAAAGTCAAATTTTACCTACCATTACTTACTAGAAAAAGACAGTACAGACTCATGTTTACATACATTTTAGGATTGGAGCGATATTTAAATATTATATACCTAGTAAAATGGCTTATATTTGACTACTATCAATGCGAGAAAAGATTTTTTTATATGTATAGAGAAACAATTAAGCTTAATTGTAATAAAATTACAACGATTACTACAGATCACAGAGAAATTCACGAACAATTGTAAAACTGGGGCAGTGTACCGATTGTAACGAAGTTAATGACTTACACCGTACAGTGGGAAAACGCAACGATACAACGATCTTTTATCGATTGAAAGAATGAGACACACATATAGCATATACTAATGTTATAGATGCGAAAGTCTGTACGTCTGTTACAATTTTAAAACTATCACATTTGATGGTATTTTGTATGGAGATACTTTAAGTATTTCTAAGTCAAATATAGGTATAATCTTTCAGTCCCTAACCTGTTTAAATAGGGGATGAAATATTACCGCGAGCAAGGCAACAACGACCGTAAAGACGGGCATCGATGGTCATCTAGTATCTTACGCTTCACATTTAAACTATTGGACTGATTTTAATAAAATTTTGCATGAACATAGTTCAATACACAGGGGCAAGAATATGCAAAATTACATTCCAATAAAAATCCCCTAACCAGCTAAAATAGGGGCTGTAATTTGGAGGTATAAATAGTGGAACCTTGATATACGAGCGAAGCCGCGCTGGTCAACTTGTAATATGTAATGATTGAAAGTAAATGAGTATGTGATTATTTATCTAGTCTTACGGTAAATAGTACAGAAGTTTTGTATTTGAAATATGTTTTGTTGATCATTACTTCTTTCTTTATTTAATAAGACAGGTAGCCTACTTATTTGTGACTAGGCTAATCATTATTTTATTACTTTTTACCTAGTGTCATTTGCGCTTTATTCGAATAAGTGGAATATGTGCAAGATAGGTGTAATTTACTTCAAGATATATTTTTTTAAGGTTAATATATTTCTGTTAAGGTTCCTTATAGATATACTTCTGAAGTATATTTTTTTGACAAAACTAGAATAAGTATGTAGTGGAAGAGAAGACTGGCTATCTAATACGGTTTCTAACCCTTTACGTATTTAATTATTCATTTATTAAACATCTTGATAACACACTTATTTGGGTGATGTCCCACGAAACTACCCACGCAGTTTGACTTTAGGATCGAAAATTATGGATTAAATTATTAATAAACTCCCTTATAAAATATACTGAGGACAGAAGTTTTTGGCAGCTCATTTTATTGGCTGATTTGGCGGTAGAATCATTCTAGCTGGACATGTTTGGCAATAATCTAATTGATGATTAGAACTCTAGGTTATCTGGCTAATGTTGTTTGTTTGTTTATCGTATGGTTAGTGGTCAACCTAGTGTCAAAGTTGTTCAAGCCGACCGAGAGGCATTTGACGTGGCATAACGACTGTTATCTTAGTAGACAACAACCGGGACCGACTTTTAACGAGTCCTCCGAAGCACGGAGACGCCCAGTTCAAATACCACTATGCGGTCAGCCATCTATGGAATGACCGCGCCAATGGTTGCTTAACCCACAGATCGTTAACCGACCGGTGAGTGCAACTGGCTATGGGCGATCTGGCTAATAATAGCTATAACTATTATCGATATTCAAGTCCCAGAAACTAAATAAATCATAGCAACATATTGCCCCTGAATATAGCCAGTAATAACTTCCAATTCCCAATAAGTGTCGTGTACACTAAAAGCTAGACGTAGCAATAACATGTTGACATACGTTTGTACACCTGTACAAATTGTGACTGAACACGAAACAGACTGTTACAACAAGGGATAAATTTTACCGTAAATTATGTACTAAATTGTAGGTTTTAGGGATTTTAAGAGGCTAATGTGGAGAGAAGAGAGAAAGATTCCCTTAAGAATTTCTTAGTGACTGAATACGTTACAGTCGATAACTACTGCTTAGGGTAATTTTTCCATAAATTATGGATTAACTGGGATTTTTCTATAGGGTAAACTTTATAGGATTCTTTACTTAAGTAATGCTCTATATTTCGCTCGGAAGGAAGAGGCTTGAAAAGTCGAATAAGTAAGAGTAGGTAAAAAGGTATATATATTATCTAAACTCTTTAAGGCCCAGCTACTAGGATTTTACCCAATTAAATTGGTACATCCATACATCTTGACACACAGGACTACCACCTGACACTTATGTAAGACATCGCCGATATGATCCGTGTATGTCTTTCTTAGGCGCCCTTACCGGTAGTTCTGTATTACACCAGTTTTAATCTGTTTTGACGGTAATAAACCTTATTTTTATATGAATAAGGTATATTTTAAGAAGAAAATAACTACGATGTTGGCAACGTAATTATAACTATAGAAATAGTTTTGGACCATGACAATAAAGATATGGTTATTGTCTCAAAGATAAGCCTTTTATAGCAAAGATTCTTAGTAATATAATAGTTGTATTGTTCTTTGTAGATAAGATATTATTTTTACTACTAAACTTTCGGTTTCCTAGTAAAGTACATGAAGGTAAATTGCGTTTAAAGTTGTCTTTGAGTCAGAAATATTTACTTTACTGGTCATAGAGTAACTAAATAGCATAGACTATTACCAATGATAGATTTTTGAAATATAAAAGTCAGCCTGTGACGATGACTAGTGTTACCTGCGTCGAAATGTCATAAATTTCAAAGTAAAATGCGTGTTCACAATAATGATAATTTTTTGAAAATTGTTAAGGAGTTTTTGAGTTAAGTTTTGACAAAAAGTCAGTCATTTCTTGAGAGTTCTATGACGGGGTTTAAAGTGGTATTTTGTTATATTGCATCATACAGTTGTTGGAAATATGGAAACACTTAACTTGCCCCTATAGGTTTTAAACACTATTAGAATACTTAACTAATATTAGTTACAAATGCGTAGAAAAGTATGTTTCTGTGAGAGTAATAAGATGAACTAATTAAAAAATACATTAATTATGCAACTATTTGGACGGGGGGCTATCACGTATGTCAGTTGACAACTATTTGAAAGCCACTATGCTGTACATTGCTTTCTACCTTAGATTATAGTGATTAACACCTTACGTCAAAGCAGCAATAGTGTTTGTAGTGGACGTTTCTTAAACAGTAGTCGATTTGATAAATACGGTAGTAGTGGATAGAGAAACGAATAGAGAAACCCATCTCTGCAAAATTTGACCTTTACTTTTGTCAGGCTAAATAATAAACTTACTTAGAAGTGCATAATATTGTTTCACCAACGGCGTATATGATTAGTACGTCTGCTATAACTGCATGGGTTCACACAGTCATTGAATTAAATAACACAGTTGTTTGACCTTATTATTGTATATTATAACTATCTACCTATAGACTTAGTTCTTTCAGGAAATGTTATTGGAACTGACCTGAATAACGGGGAGGAAACGTCAATAAATAATGTCTAGAAGGAAGTAACGAGACAATATCAATGAATAATTAATTGAAAGTACTTAATTCACTATTAATTATATGATATGAGGCTATTACTAACTTTAACCTGACTTAACTTCAGCTAGAAAATATGAAATACATTGTTTAACATGGCAAGTTGACGTTATTTTCAAAATACGGCCCATGTCCGTTCCCGGGATGTAAGCTACCGTTTTATTAAATAATATCGTTTTCGGTTTAACCGTTGATGTCTGAGAGTACGTCAGTTCGGAAACTACCGACTACCGAAGTGGGTAATTAAAAAAAACATAGACTATCATAATAATGTGAATGCATCTACATTATACATATTAGCCAGTCCTCAGGTAAACCGGGGCAGACTACTATATGCCTAATAAAACTAAGAACAATTGACACAATGTCCTCATTTAGTATAACTACCCTAGAATGACAAACATTCTGAAAACAATACACGCGAGTCATCAAATAGTAAAATCAACAATTTGGAATTTACCAAACAATTAACCGCAAGATCTTGTGTATCTCCGAGAAACAAACAGCAAAAAACATTGTTTTATGAAAACATAAAAACATTACCTTTTAAACAGTTGTTTGTAATGCATCCTATACACAAATACACATCACAACACAACACAATACACAGGAATTCAAAACATTCACTACACGTCTGTTTGTCGAAAAAATTTCTTTACATAAATGGGATGCGTGGGACGCGACGCGGGCACATCCAGTGAGAGAGGGGGGAGAGGGGGGTGTATACTTGTACGGTTTGTTGAACAGGTGGGGGCAGGTATCAAACCCTATGGGTGAAGTACAAAAGCGGTTTTTTCCTCGACAAGTGCTTACACGGCAAGTGCCGGCGACAGACTGAACTACCTGCCCGGCGCAAGCGCTTCTCCGAGCTAGCGTGGATCGTTTCAATTTTCCCTATAGGATTGTTATATTGTTTGATTCATTTAATTCAAGATTGTATTGTTAAATGAATAATTTAGTTTTTTTAGTGTAGTCATTTGTGGAAGGTTTTCGTATTGCATCATTCTAATCATTTTATTATGTAAATAGAAATGTAATTAATAATTGTGATAGCGTGATAAACGTGCGTTTATTTTCAACGCATGTCTTGAGTTCGATTCCCATGTAAATAAATAATTGTGAGTTATGATAAGTAACCTTAATTTAAAATTTTAGAAAAGTAGTTCTAAAATAAATACCGATTTTTTTTAAATACCCAAAAAAAATTGCAGGAAGTAGGATTTAGAGCATCCGTATGATTCCCCTTTTTGTTTTAGTGTTAAAGTCATGGAACTTATATAGATAGTAGTTCATTATATGAAGGTAGACAGTTAGACACCATGCAGACATGGGGTGTGATGCGGCGAGCCATAACAGGTGATTCAACCGAGACCAATAGGGTTCTAGACTCATATAAATGGTACGTTTGATGAAGATTCTATAAAATGAATGGTTTCATTACTTTGTACAAACAGGTGGGGCACAGAATAAATACTTATTTATGTTACATGATTAACTTTAATTGCTGTTAATAATTTTGAAGATTTATCTCGATTATTTTATCTGTTTTTGGTTTAGAAGACAAGTGTAATTTAATAAGTCTATCCCTTTCGGGCGCCATGATAGATCTAGATTATGTAAATAATTCAGAAAAGAAGGGAATGTTAAAGAGCCTATCCGTCCTTATCCTCCAAGCGCCATTATAGTGCTAGAAGTATGTACGTGTGCAGATTTTGCAGTTCTCAAAAATTCAAGCATCTTCGAGAAGTTTCTATACCTTTGTAATTGTAAAAAATGAATGCATGTTTTTCAAATCTATACTAATATTATAAAGCTGAAGAGTTTGTTTCTTTGTTTGTTTGAACGCGCTAATTTCAGGAACTACTGGTCCGATTTGAAAAATTATTTCACTGTTAGATAGCCCATTTATCGAGGAAGGTTATAGGCTATATATCATCACGCACCGACTAATAGGAGCAGAGTACCAGTGAAAAATGTTACAAAAACGGGGAACATTATGACCCATTCTCTCTTATGTGACGCAAGCGAAGCTGCGCGGGTTAGCTAGTCAGATAAAAAATTTAAACCCTGATTACTAAATTAAAGAACAAAACATTGTTCCTTTACAAAAAAAAATAATCAGGAATGCACCTCAGTTTAGGAGTTTACCTTCTTAAATTCAGCATTACTTCAGGTTTGAAGCACACCAAAAACATTTTGTTGAAAACAAATATATCTAAATATACCTCAAATCTTATATCCACCACGGTTCATGATTCCGACTGGAAATACCGGAAAATATAATTAACTTTAAATCTCAATGTTATTAAACAATAAGACTTAAGTCATGACCATGAGTGCTTAGGTTTTGTGAACGAGGAAAAACTAACAATGTGATGCAATGAACCAAATACAATTGACAGTATGGAGACGATATTGGGAACTAGACAATGTGATAAATAAACGTTCAGTAATATTTGTTATTATTGGTTTAGCTACACCGCTAGGTACATTGCATGGTCGTAGGTTCGATTCCCTCATGGTACAACAATATTTTTTGTATTGAAACATAATTGTTTCGGGTCTGGTTGTACTTTATGTCCGTTGTTTGTACGTTTGTAAAGGTCTACGTGTCACAAAAGCAATTCTTAATGCGAGAGTTACTTAAAAAAAGTAAGCACGACCTATTAAGACATGGCTTGATTCAAAGGGAGAAGGTTTAACTTTGAAACATGTAGTGGACAAGTAAAAATTAAACTCATATTGTGATAAAAACAATAAATCCTTTTTTAGGCTAGTATTTGGGAGATCTGAAATTTCAGACGACACTGGGTTAGCTAACAATTGCATCAAAGAAAGTAACCTTATACTTATAGAAGTAAATAATTGTAATTCTACTAACTCCATAAACACTGTGTTTTCTGAATAGTATCTGAATTACAGAGTTAGCCAAAATTCCATAAAGAAAAGGTAATAAAAGATGTTTAAATAACTTTAAATTAAAGGAAAGATAAGTCAGAATTCTCAAGGAGCCAGATTTTTCCCTGCATTTTTGACATTCCGGCCTATATGTTAAACTACAAATTAAATAATTATATAATAGGTACAAAATTCCCGTTACAACGTACGAGTAACACAAGTCTGTAGAAATAATGACACGCTCGGATTTTCAAAGTAAACCTGTGAGTGCTGACATCTAGTGGATAATTGTGGAGATAACGTGTCTCATAATTACTACTAGCAACACTGAGACGACCACCGGACGGGAAAATTATCTGATGGCTTGGGGTTCCTTGGGTAAATAGAAAAATGTATTAATGTAACACTACTGGGTAAGGGTCTACTTTTGGGAATGTTGTAGAAGCTAGGTTTTACTTTCAAAATGATGTAGTTTTGACTCTTTATATAAACTGAACGATCGTTTACACTTTTTCAGAAAACTGGTATATTTTTTACTGTGTTTGGAATGATTTGTAGCTATCAGTAAATTAGGATGAGGTTATTTTCAGTCAAGACTTTCTTCAACAAATTAAGCTACAGGAAAAAAAAAGGGTCCAAAATCTAGTATATTGAATACGTTTGATTTTAAAAACCGTAAGACCGGGATAACCCTATGTGTTATTCTGGATCTTCAGCTACCTGTATACCAAATTTCAACGTAATCAGTTCAGTAGTACTTGCGTGAAAGAGTAACAAACAACCATACATGCATTCACACAAACTTTCGCATTTATAATATTAGTAGGATAGTAGGATATGCTCAATGGGACTAGTGTTCTATCTCCCTATTTTCTATTAACACAAGCTTACTGCACATAATCTTCTATAATCGTTTACTTATTCATAACGGATGCTGAACCAGTTTGGAACACAGGAACGCAATGATGCGTATCTTCACGCCAATACCGAGTACAGATGATATCTTTAGTTAATTACTACGATATTTGCATTGCAGATGTGTGGAAAAAACAATGTAAGGTAACCGGTTTACTGTTTGTTTTTAATGTTTTAATGAGGATACTGTGGTCGTGTAATTACCTATTGGGTTAATTTCAGATATAAATAAATATGTACTTAAATATTGCGTAAATTCAGTTATAAATAAATAAATATCTATTAAATTATTGCGAATTTTTTTTTATTGAAATTCGTGCCATTATTTAGGTCCGGTAGAATTTGTCTGCCCGACTGACGATAACGATTGGAGTGTTAGATTGTTTTGCAATTTTCAGCAATTATCACTATTTGCACGAAGGTTACGGAACCCTTTGTGCGGGAGTCCAACTCACACTTGGCCAATTTTTTTTTAGACTACAAGATCGTAGTCCTAAAAAAATCGGCCAAGTGTGAACGGTCTACCTTGTCAGGTACGATAAGGTAACCAATACTTATCAATATGTTGTGAAACTATAGAATTATTTTTATTCCATACCTACTACATATTATTATCTCAATAACCATTGAACAAAACAAGATTTTAAAACGAGAAGTAATAAAACTTAATTAACTGAGCGATAATCGCATGATTCATCCGCCATCTTGTGACGTCACAGTTGTACGTCAGGGATTGCCCGAGACAATTAAAAATTAAACGTGGGCAGCAAATTAATATATCAATTGATATAAAATCTTATAAGAAAGGAAATAAGGTTTAAATTATGTGACATTGTGTGTCGTATTGTTTTTATATAAATATTTGGTTGAATACTGTTCAGTTGTAGTCATTGTATTAATATGGTTTAACTTACTAAACAATTATTTGAGTTTCTTGACAATCTAAAAGAGTTTAGAATCTCAATTATAAGAGAGGACCCAAACTGAGCAGTTTCGAACACTAATAAGCGTGCATCATATTGTGGTTTCAATTTTAAACCATACTTCACCTTAAGGACTGAATATTAATTACTTAAGTAACTTCTACAATCCGCTAAATCTCGGGTTAGATACCTACCACTTCTGAATAAATATTGGTCAGCTTATCCGATATCATTTTGCCATTTATTTTCTTACATAAGCTGTAATTTTATAAATCGAATAGTTTACCTAACATTCATTTATACGCCGCAGTAGCCTTTAGTTTGGTAACCGGTAGCTCGATTCTCTACTACTATCAACTACCAACAACCGGCTTGTCATCGAGAAATTTTGTATAAAAAACAGATCAGCGCCTCTGATGGAACTATTTTGGCAGTACATTCTAAGTGCCAAACTATCGATACTCAACAGTACCGACTGTACAAAATCGCGCTTCAGTACACGATAGACCTACTTTCTGCCCTCTCAGCCATTATCAGTTTAGTATAAACAAACCCATTTAATGGTCTAAGCCCTCATTGATAGTGTAAATTACCCAACAACATCGCTGGACTTAAGGCAAGCCCTTCAAAAACATAACACTACCAAAATTAAGAGCATGATCAATATCAGGTAACTCATGACTGTAACCCGAACTGAGTGATATATCATCGAATTACACTCACAATATACTCATGGGTAAAAACATCTACAAACTGGGTAAAATATACTCGAAGCTATTTGATTACAACTATGGTAAATAAAAAAAAGAAAGTAATTAGAAAAGAAGAACTAAATTCTTTTCTTTTTTTAGTTGTTAGTTATCCAGTAATGTCATATTTTTCAGCAATGTTCAAGTTATAGGTTAGCAATTAATTTGAGTTATAGGCTTACTGTCGATTCTAGACAGGAAACATATTTCGAAGAAATAATAATATGCTCCTTGAAAATAAGAGTTTATAAAGAACATACATTCGACAAATTAAACGAAGTCGACTTAAATGCCTTCATTTTCAGAATTTCGTAAAAATAAACTTCTGGACTAATAGACAGAGTGACCATATTAATGCCCATGACTGTAGATCAACCTTGACAGCCAATGACTTCCACGTTTACTTTCTAAGCTCGTAATGAACTGTTAAAATAAACAATTCTATTTGTTTTTGTTTAGTTTTTTACTTTTATGTTGTAATTGATTGATCGCTGATTAAATGATGATTGTGATAATGATGTTGCTAATTGCTTATTTATATAGTGCTTCTGGTTATTGTGGATGACACATAATTACTGGACTTAGTATCTTTCTGAAATAACATCCTTTTTCTAAAAGTATTTTAAGAGGAATTTGAAATTCATCAACTATTTTGTAAGTAGAATCGTTCACTTCCAGAAAAATGTGAAAAGCCGTTTTTAGGTTTTGTTAAAGTCTGTTTTAGCTATAGGTTAAGAGTCTCTTTCCGGAAGTAAAAAGGCTTTAAGTTCACTACGCTAGTAAAAATACAAGGAGTAAGGTTTCCTTTAAGACCGGATTTAAAAACGCTCTCAGACACCCAAGGTTTCCTCGTTATTTTCCATCACGGATAAAGCAAATAATAATTACTTACTACTTACTTAAAAATATGACTAATTGTACTAGGCTTAAAGTTCAATTTTAACGTATTAATTTAGGAGAAAAGGATGTGGTCAAACGTAAAATATTAACATATTTCGCTGAACTGACGCCATACTACACGTACATTCAGTTTTCCTCATAGTCATCAAGAGAAACTAAATGACTATAGAACCGGCTTTGTAGAACAGATAGTAATTGATCCACAACTAACGTCATAGTTAACGAGTCTAGTTTTGATTGATTTCATTTTAAATATTTGAAGTGGCACTAAAATGATACCTTGGGTAACCCAGACGCCATTAGAATTTCGCCATTAGACTCATCTGAAACGAGCTGATGAGTTTGCTGCCCATCCTACCTTGATTCTTTCCCAGGTAGTATCAAAAACTATGTCTAATATAGGCCCATTTTTTCAGAGTGTTCAGTCTTTAACGAGGTTATGCATACAGAATTAAGAAAATAATGTAATCCTTTAATTTGGAAAATAGTATTTTTCCTAACTTTGTTTTTATTGTATTCTTTATTTCTGCGCCTGCTTTAAAACCATCTACATTATCTACATCTTATTCCTCAAAATCACCTTATAATTAACTATAATCTACAACTCACCGATTCTCTCCAGGCGTAAGTTTATTATTCTCAACAATAGCCGTGGCCCTGATTCTATGATCAGGTTGTTCTCCAATAAGCTTCTCACTTCTACCGTTATTCAAATGCTCTCGGGCCACACTGTACGCGTCACTAATATCTCTCTCTTTCTCAACACTCTCACTTTCACATTGCACTATAATCTTTTCACTAGTATTTAAGTCTCCTTCGTGCTTCTCCGGTTCAACTTTATCTTCTTCAATGATTGCCTCTTTCTTCTTGTCAATTCCATTTGCTATGACTGGCGCAGGTTTCGCTTGGAGGGACTTTGGTTGGGCTTTCGGTGAAGAGATCGTCGGTTTGCTCTCTATGGCCCCGTTTTCGTTAATAGATGTGACGTAGACTGTCGAGTTAGCTATGTACCCGTTCAGTTCTTGTCTGTTCTCTGGTTGAGTTCGTTTTCTACGGTTTAACTGTAACAATAGTTTGGAATTAGTTGTTTGTACATAAGATTATTGCATTTGAATTGAGTGGGTGAATGTTTTTATGCTTTTGGGTAATAATTTGTTAAATTTAAAACAGCTCGTTTAAAGGCAAGGCACTACATTAAATTGAGTAGTGTAATTCAATCTGTTGATAGTTTTTTATTAGCAGAAAATTATCAACAGACTGCAGAACGAGACTGGCAAATTTTATATACACAAAAAAACCATCTCGTTATAATAATATTTTTGAAGTATTAAAAAAACTAAGTCAAAAATCTCACAGGTAACATTATCATTTGGTACAGCTTCCAATCCAGCGAGATAGTTAAAACACAAACATATAAAGCCTTAACTCAATAAATACTATTATTAGCAACATGAAAGCCACTCCCACATAGCCTTCTGCAATAAAACGCATTACACGGCTATAAAACTTTCTAGCTGTATTTACTACTTTATTTTATTAAATAAACACATTAAATGTACAATAATGAAAAAACTAGTCGTCAGTAATGTCTGCAGAACCAGAAAATTACTTAAAAGGGTTACACAAATTTTCATATTGCATACTATAACCAAACAAGCATTTTTTTTTGTTTTAACCGTTTGGCCGTACAATGAACTATTATTGGTTAATGTGTTCACCTTGTCGTAGCGTGGCGTGTGGCGTAGTTTGGAACCAGGTGACCGTATGAGAGTTGCTCAAATTAAATTAAAAAAATCTACAATGATATCAATATAATTGAAAAAATATTCTCCGTTTTTTTGTTTCACCGCGGGATTACTCGACCATCACGGGATTGCATCAAATCTGGGACTTCGTGTTCAACAGTCGTACAAAACGAAGACATTCTGTTAAAACAGTGATAATATAACCACCAATAGGTAAAAGACCGTAGCCTCACTAAAAAGTTAATACGTTTCATCGATTTATTGGTTAAAATTGATATCACTATGACATTCTCGCAGCCGGGAACTGCGGGCGTAACGGAAATGAAACTTTCCATTATGTGTACAACGCTTTATTTATAGTAGTCAAGGTTTAAAGTATCGATAATGAGGGTTTGTGTGCACCCGGACTTATTATTAATATGTTGAGTATGTAATAATTATTAGTAATTTTAATGGAGGTTCTTTTTTTATAATCGATTATTGGTTTTGTAAATCCAGTTGATCATCGTGGGAGGTTGTATTTTCAAGTTAATTGGGATATAATTTCTCTAAGTCATTTATCTTATTATTTGAATATTGAATAAGATGTCGTTTGAAATTTAAATATTATAAAATAAGAACTTCTATTCAAAACCTGGTTTAAATTTAAGGGATATTATAATAGAAAATACATGATTAAATAATTACGTTACATATTTTGCCGTTTTTATTTAACTGATTTGGCGATAACCAGTGACAATTCTTTAATATTAAGTATTATGATTTTAAGTATCTATGTGTGTTACAGTTATTGGTAGTACACGAATAACTGTAACACACATAGATACTTAAAATCACACCTTTTTTCCATTAACTCAGGCAGGGAGAGCGGAAAAAAATATAAGAGCATCACAAAATGCGATATGTTTACAGTCGATATTGTCAAGTATCGAGAGTTTGACATTTAAAATGGCTGTCAAAATAGTTCCCACGGAGCCCGCTAGAGGCGCTGATCAGATTTTGATGCAAAATCTTTCGATAACTAAGTAACCGGTTGTCGGTAGTCGATGGTAGTAGAAATTTGAGCTACAGTTTCACAAAATCTTTCGAGCTAATTTATCCCTAAAATCCACTCTCATCACATCTTTAAATGCCTAACAGATGACGTCAGTTTTTTATATAAATTCCATCACACAAGCACAATAAGTGCAGTGGAGTGGCGACCCCAATTAGCAACAAAAAACACCACTTAAGGGTTCGCGCACATTAACGACACGGCAACAAGTGGCGCTTTTAAAAACCTTATTGTGGCACATTTGTGTGAACTCGCCTTTTTTTCAATGTACAGATTAGTGTAGAATTGTGTATCGTTAAATGTGTATGGATAGATCTACGGATGTATATCTAAGAACTTTTTTAACCAGTGGGTCACATTTTCTGACAAATTAATAAATTAGTAACGAAATTATTTTTAATGAGATGCTTTATCAGGTAATCCTACATTATAAATACAGTAAGAATATTACGACATTTGAGTACTTCTTTTTTTAATCCATTAATGTCCCACTGCTGAGCAAGGGTCTCCTCCTAAACGCGGGAGGGATTAATTAAGTCTTGCATTCACCAAGCTGGTCGCTGCAACTTGGGAAGTTTCTGTTGCATGCCCTCAAGAAATGTATAAATGCCCTCAATAAATACTATTTGGCATTTTGAAAATTACTTTTATAATAGATTCTTTCTTTTATTTCATTCTTCAAATATCTTTTCTCTTTTTCTTCTACAACAAATAAAATAAATGTTTCAAATACTTCTATTATCCTTCAAACCATCTCTCTATTAGTACACTGCCTTATCACTAGTCGCTAAAGCAACAACAACAGTGAACTGACACGATAATCCTCAAGCAATTATCTGCAGTTCACTATTGACCGATATTCTCTACGTTTAATTAATCCAATGATGATTCCACACTATCAAATGGTTAATTAATTGTATAGTGTGTGTGGTGCAATGTTAAGGTAGAATATATGGAGGAGTAGTTGCATATTGCACTATTTAAAATTTTATTCTTTCACTAAAACTATGCTTTCAAAGAGTAAGATTCTTCTTTATGTGAGTAAATAAGAACCCAATAAAAATTTACAATTTATCTACACAAGTATAGTGCATATTCCATTTGAGATATCTACCCTTGTTAAAATGTACGAGTTTGTATAACGTCTGCTATCTTACCAAAGTACCAAGTACCTGTTGTCACACAACAACTCAATGGAACCAGTTGTTTTGACCGTCTGTCCCATTAGTCCCGTGATTTTTCTGCAACGGGACAACTGGCACCAAAACAGTGTCACTTGTCCCGCCACGGACAACTCAACGGGACTAGTGGGATAGACCCGAGTTGAGCTATGTTTTATGCTTTTAAAGTTGATGATAATTCATCATGAGAGAGTCGAAATGGGGTTTCGAAAAAAACGACGGAAAGAGTTAAATAGTCACTAAAACATCACAATCAATAAACGACCCTCTAAGCCTAACTAATAAAAAGCTTTTGTCTTGTTCAGTTTAGTAACTCAATTCAAGTCGAATCATCAGGAACATATAAGAAAACTAAATAACATTTTCTACATAAAGTGAGTGTAGTAGAATCCTTTCAGGTTAAATAGAAATATTGAAACAATCAGGCGGAGGGTGAGGGAGAGGGGGAGGGAATCAAGAGTGCTCTGCGAATGGAAGTAACGAATCGGCCGGAGATGACGGTATATACTAACTGGTTGGTGGTACAAATGAAGAGAAGATGGCGGTTTTGGTGACTAAGTTATGGAATGATTTTTTGCTGTCGTTAATATGTTTTAAATAGAAGTTTCAGATATGAGAAATATATTTAAGAGATAGGAGTGTAATTAAATGAACTAGTGCAATGTTTTAAACCAAAATAGAAACATGTAAAAAACCGAAAATGGCCGCTAATTATCTCAGCTATCAATCAAGCTGAATAAGATCTTGTGAATCATTATAAAATTTCTCCGTTATTTAAACCATGATTCGGATTATTATAAAGTTTGATGCAACATAAAATACGTAAATATCAAATCATTCTTTATGAGAAAAACTCGACTCTTCCAGAATAATTTTTAAATTGTGGAAATCGTCGATATTTTGTTTCTTATCATACTGCTCTTAAAATATTCAAATCTTTAAATAACACAACACCTACCACCACTTTTTCGTACAATCCCGCTCTCGCTACCTCTCATACCTTCCACCAGCTCAAACACAAGTGGCCCGCTGAAGTGTAGTGTCGGACTGAATGCAGGCCAACTGGCTCGCGTTCTATTGGCTTTGTTAATTTATTGCAGGCTACGATATCGGGACGTTTGCTTTACTTGTGACACAACTGACTGATCTACTGATGTTTACTTAAGATGGCTATGCCTTGACTCCTTGACTTTACGTGTTTGCAGAATATGATAACGGAATTTTAAATGAATGGGTCTAGATACAATTTTAAGAACATCTGATAGAAAAGTTTAATTATTGAATGGTAAATTGTGATATCCTTTATATTATTTTATTAAAATTTGCATGAAACATGAATGATTACGGTTCGAAATTCATCGCGAAATTCGCAGATATATTTTAGTTAGGTATAAAATACTTTCTAATTTATAAAATTAATAAATTAATTATAAAACATTGACGTATTTCATACGAAAAGAACCTAAATCAATATAATTTAGTACTAAAAAGTAGTTACTGTCTACTCACCCACGATTTATAGTAAATTACAGTTAACCAATTAACACTCAGTAATAATTTCAAGAAAACTCTCTTAACTTTCTTCACATCTACAACATTATTCCATTAAAATAATATCCCCGCTATATCTTACAACTTATCCCACACTTCTCTCAAGTGGCCTTATCCCGGCAGAGTGTCGGTTTGAATGCAGAATGCAGGCCAACAGCTCGCGTGCCTATTGTATTCGCTAATTCATTGCTGTACAATACTGGCCGCGCTCGCACTACTCAGGAAAGGGAGCGGTGTAGACACGCAATGGATAGTTAATTAGCTGTATAGGTAGTATACAAAGAAATAAGTGTATAGAATTCAGTGTTCAAAGAAGTAAAAATTATTGTATATACATATACGAGCTGGCTGATGTTAGTTTAAAATTATTATGTTTTACCATCTAAAGATAAGCATTGCCACATAATAAGGAGTAATAAGCATTTCTTTGATAGTATCCTAATATACTTTTTCAAGTTGTTTTACAAATTAGTAAAAATATACTTGGAACCACTCCATTTACAAGTACCCATATTCACAAGCAAAACATGATACGAATATTGACTGGTGATCCACATTCAATTTCGGAGTTACTGCGAGTTTAAAACATTATAAATTGATTTTTGTTGTCAATCATAAAGCAGTAGGCCTTTTGCAGTTAAAGAAACTAAATCAAATAGCTTATTAAATGACATGTGATGATACTACATAATAAAAGCCTTATTCATAATATATGTATACTTCTTGAATGACCTACTTATGTGATGAAAACCCTGAAACAATCACAACGTACACCCACGGCTATTAGCATTTATCGAAATGCGTCAAACCGTGTCAAATGTTGTAAACTGTACAATATGACGTGTTCGTTACACAATACTGTTGCAACGGAGAAATTCTTACGATAGCCATTTAATTGATACGTAATACAGGGAAATTCCTTTAGGTATTACTGTCTTTAGAGCTATTTTGGTGATTGATTAATTACATTTAAAGACATTAATTTGATCGGCTAGATTGCACTAGCCTGAATTTTCAACGTCATTTCATAATACTAAGCACCTTTTAGATTGAAAAAGACAACTCCTACACTAAAAATTTCTCTTTTGTCGCGGGGACTTTTACAAACATACGGACAACGAACACAAAATACAACCAGACCCGAAACAATTATTTGTCGATCGCACAAACAATTGTTCCGTGTAGGAACCCACGACCTCCCGATGCAATGGTAGCGGCGTGGCGACCTAATCCACTGCGCCACGGAGGCAGTCTTTTATCAGAAAATTTGAATCAGGACGTTATAGACCCCGATAAGAAAGGTCTTAAGTCTACAGGAAGACAAAGAAAGGTGAAGATAGAATGATCTAGAATGTATTTACCTCTACAGAGAGCTTGGACATGTCAACAGGCGTGATCCGCTTGAGCGCCGACAGCCGCTGCAAGCGCTGCCGAGCCTGCTCCTCCACTGCGATGAGGAACGCATCCTGGATTATGTTGTGCCCGATGTCTGATACTGTGGACAAAGTGATTACATATTAATATCATAACAAAACATGTAGAATATAGTCAAGAGATACAGAATAAGACAGCAGCTTTATATGTAAATAAATTGTTGTTTATATGAAGTTATAGTATAGTTGTGAGCTTATCAGCACGTTGCTGGATTCCTAAAATAATCCCAATCCTGTCTTGTTTTTACATAATCTAAGATTTTTCCCCATAATCTACATTTGAAGAAGCTACGCCTATAGATGTTCGAAAATTTCCTGATCTTTAAAAGCTGTAGATCCACTTTGATACAACTTATATGAGACATTGTAATTTCATCACTTTAACTACGACCCATACCCTCGTATTTTACCAGTAATAAAAAAGTTAGTTTAATAATAAATTATAGGTATTTTTTAAATCATTTCTCTGCGTTCGTACATAAAGGATATTGTAAGTCCATCACTTCCATTTTCCATTAAACTCCTCAGAGGAAGATAACTAAGGTATAATATGAATACGAACAGTACCATAACCATAATCTTTATTATATTCCATGACCATAACGAGACCAGCTCCAATCAATAATTGCAATCAGACCTTGAATCCGTTTGACATACTAATTATATCTTAAGTGTGCTTAGTTATTACTTATAATTTTTATTAATACGATGTTTGTTAGAAGTTTCTAATGATAAAATTAAATAATTACTGCAATCAGTAAAATTCAAGGATCAGACGTAGGCAACAATTTTCAGCAAATAAAAAACGATGTGGGATGATCGGCGGGCATAAACTAGAATTGTAATTTATTTGAATAACTATTTTTGTTTTTACGAGTGTATTTACTATACTTTAAGAACTCGACCTACTCATGCAAATGAGGGAGGTTTTTATCCACAAGAAATCAACATACCGATGACTTTCCGAAGTTATGTTTGTATAAAATAATTATCACTTGCTTAGCACTTGGCCAGCGTGGTGGACTTTCAAGGCATAAACTCTCGCTTGCCCAGCAGTGGGATAGAAATGGGTTAACAAAAGTCTACTAAAGTTTTAGAAAAACTTTATCCAGATGTTATCTAATCTAATAAATAATTTAAATCAAGTTTAATCGTGCAGTCTGAAGATGTGGATAGCGCGCAAATCGTCTGTCGTAATTAATATTCAGCGCGCAGTTGAGCACCAGATGACTCAGGGCATTGTTGCTTGAGAATACGTTTGAGTTGCTTTACTGTAAGTATTGGTACAGAGAGTCTAAAACCATTTAGCAGCGAATTACATACACAAAAAAAGTTAGTACATACATACATCAAATCACGCCTTTTACCCACAGGGTTAGTCAAAGACCAGAGAACGCGACTTGGTATGTTCTTTACAAACATCACTTCCTTCATTTTACATCCATACTTTTTTTAGTGAATAACTAAAAACTTATAATCCTTAACAAAAATTGACTGTTTGGGAAAAAAATATGTACGTGTACGCTACGAAGATAAATCGTATTTGGTATCCATTTGGGTTCATAAAAGAAAAAGAAATTTAGGACCTTGCAAGCTCAAGTTCAAAATAAATATCTAAAATGTGATATTAGATTTTTAGAGTCTAGAAATTATACAAACAGAAAGTGAAACTGATTAATCATTTTATTTTACACAAAACCAGCTCGTAAACAAAAGTGTCAGTATTTCCGTATAAAATAAAAACTTCGGTCAGTAGTAAATACAAAAGTCTTAAAAGAACAGAAATAATAAAGAAAAGTGTACGAATTTGAAATAATGATAGTAAATAAAACATGGGGACGCAACTTTGAGAAACTCAGTCTCACAATGAACGCACTATATCAATATTGATAGAACAAGTTTGAAGTGTAGTTCGGTCCGTGTGATTGATTTAACGTTTTGCAGTTTGAAGCTTGTGAGCTGTCACAATGATTTAAGATACTTTCAAAATACGATACAATAGTTACTATGGTGAATATGAATAATTTGTGAAGATACTGAAATAGCTACATATTAGAACGCGAAGCTTCGGGACTATTTGCCGTGATAAACGCAAAATGAGGCGCTCATAGCCAGTTGCGTACACGAGTCGGTAATCGATCTGTGGGTTAAGCATTTTATAGATGGGTGACCGGCGTGACCGCATAGTGGTATTTGAGCTAAGCGCATTCGTCGTACTTCGGAGGGCACGTTAAAAGCCTGAAATATGCTGCCGTATAGTAATAAGTCTACAAACTGTCTTCAAGTTTAGGCAGATCAATAAATTGGTATCGGACCTAATTTATAATAAAATCTTATAATTGAACCATCCCTTAAAACTTTATTTTACCCTCAACTAAAAGAACACTATCAATAAACGAAATAAACCACCTAAAAACAAACTATCACATCATTCAAACATACTTTATTCATCATCTAAAACACACACAATATTATCAATACAGTCCACGTACAAAACACCCTGTTTATAAGTTCTAAGTGAAAAGATATCAAGATATAGAATATTCGAGAAGGTACAACAGATGGCGTGATAATCGTAAGGACAATCGCTACCCCGATTTGAATATTGGTATGATATTTTTTTGTGTTATAGTAGCGCGATTCTTAATACTATCGACTATCGACAACCGGCTTAATCAAGAATTGTTGCATAAAAATCAGATCAGCGCCTCTAGCGGGCGCCACAGAAACTATTTTGCAGTAAATTTTAAATGTCAAACTCTCTATACTCGTCCGTACCTATCGTAGAGAATCGTGCTATGGGGGTTTAGTACATTTTTTAAACCCCGGAAAAGTTTTTCGATCGACGTCTTAGTTATTTGTTTGACGTTTTGACAGATATTATATAATGACGAAATATCGTGCATTCGGGAAAAAATCGTAATTGAAGTAGACATGCCGTTTTCCGTTAGCGATTCTATAAAATCTTTTGGTAAGAGTAACTTTAAAGAATCGTCAGTAAAATAACGAAAAGTCGAAGAAATCTAATTGTATATTCTGACACAGTTTAATAATTCTGGATTCGTTTCTTCGTTCAAACAATAAAACACTGCACTATGTTACATCAAACAAAATACGATATTTAATTTTGATAATAGTAAAAAAATAACCAAAAGCCAGTCAATATTTATATCAAAGCTAAGAAATATATTTCTATAATGCAATAAAATCTCTCCAATTTTCACTTTTTATCGTCCATTTCCACAATATGCAAATAAGAGACACGTAACAGGATAATACGACTAGCATAGTAAAAGATTTAATCAAGCGTTTGATTAAAACTTCTATTCCTGTCTTTAATTTATCTTGTTAAGGACCCAGCTGGTTGCTGGTTAATCAACCGGTTACCATTTATGACGATTTCAAATGAGTAATTCAGTTTTGTGTTTGAAGTAGCTGAAAATAGTCTGCTATCTATAGTCTTCCCATCTTATAATCCTCATATAGGTGTCATTTTTGGCAAAGGACGCTGTCCATACTCCATAATTTTCCATTCCATCATTTGTTAGATTTAAAAAAAGGCATTTTCTACTCTAGGTATTAATATAGTTTCGCATTGACTTTACAAACATACAAAAACGGATAAAAAATTCGACTAAACCCGTAGTACTAAATCCGTCTGACAAAAAACTTAACAAGGCAGTCACGTAAAGGGTAGCACGGTAGTAGACCACCCTAATTACTTAGCCATAGATCTTCAAATCAAAATAATTTAACCCATTAATGTCCCACATTTGGGCTAGGGTCTCCTCCCGTAATGAGGGAGGGGTTAGGCTATCAAATACTAATTGCGTAATAAAGTTATATGATATCTTTAGAAAGACAATTTCAACAAGAAAAAAAAAACAGTAGAGAAATTCCTTTTACGAAACATATTTTCGGTCCCATGGATGCAAAACCTATTGACACCGGCCACGTCACCAATCTCCGGGCTGCATGCGGCTGAATGAATTTCCTAGCAGTCTCAATTTCACTTTTGAAATGAACCCTGAACGTCGACATTCGCTTTTGTTCATAGAAGCTCCGTCCCATGAAATACGCTAAAATCCTGTCGAGTTTTGAGCACATTTTGTAAGGAGAAAACCATCGCAGGCTAAGGATCAAATCATCAACTTTAACATTACATTTTTATTCTAGTTGCAACTATAACAAGCTGTTTAAAATATTTGTTTTTCAGATATAGCCAATGCAAATAGAGCCGAGACATCAATCCAGAAAAAAAGGAATTGAGAACACTCGTTTTTGAAAGCCGGGTACATGGTAAATCATAAATGGTTGATCCTTAATTTGCTGTAGGCACAGACTAATTTTTGTATGGAATAAAGGCTTTATTTTAACTACGTCTTCCCTATTTTAAGAAATAGTCCTATTGTTACCTTTCTAAGCCACAAAACGCACAATATACACCTAGTTCAAAACACACCATTCGTTTCAAACTAATATTCAACACAGTGTAAAAAAGTACTTCGCAAATACGGACCATAAAAATGAAAAATGTGTCTCTACTGAACACTTTTGTGAGAAAAGCGAAGGTTTGAGGCAAAGCCTTGCGTTCTGAGCACTTTAGCGCGGTCATTTCGCGACTTGTAAAATTTTATTTCTGAGATATGGAAATGGGTAATAGGGGCTGTTTGTCATCGTAAAGGGGGAGAGGGAATTAGTATTGCTTTTGCAAGTGAGTTATAGGCTGGTGGAAAGTGAGGAAGTTTTAAAATAAGGTATAAAGTATTTCAAGAAATATTTGACATTTAAGCATTGTTAAGATTAATTTTCTTACCATGGTGTGTTTTATATGTAATGCAATTTCAAAATCCATTATGGAGTTTACTTTTATAGTATCTAATCACTGAGTATGTGGTTTATAGCAGTAAAACCTCTATTTTAAAGTTATAAACAGAAAATCCGAACAAATCGAAAACCTCTTCTTTTGAAGTCTGTTAAAAATGACCTGCGGATAATGCACGAAAAAAATAACACACAACCACACTTTATAGTAACACGTTAGATACGTTTGCAAAGAAACATATTGACAATATCTCCACACATAATCTTATCGTAATCCTCAACTTCTTCCTTAATTAAATTAACTAGGTACCGAAAAAACACTCATCATCACACACAATACTTCAGCATGACCAAAATAAAAGCGCAAGAACATCATGTCATTACAAAATATGAACTAACTATTCAAGCCGCCATGTTTGTTATAATTCCACAAGTTGTTTGATCACCGGCCATCCGTCGCCATTGATAAACTTACAAGTACTGCTCGTGTGTCACCTATTGTTTCATTCTGTGTGTTTTAGAATATCTTGTAAAGGTTTTACGTCATTTTGTTGTAGTGAGTTTTGGTTTGGTACTTTATTTTTCTTTGGAAGTAAAGTTCGATGGTAATAGAAATGTGTATCCTAATACAAAATACAAAAAAAAAATACAAAATACAAAATTATTTATTCCTTCAATTGGTGGTTTACAATCAGTTTGTGATTGGAGCCTACTTTTAAGCAAATAATGCTTGTATTAGTAGACCAAATACCATTGAAGGAAAAGCCTTATTTGCTTTAACGAGATACTGTGTCGTCCTGGTCGATTTCGGCTGAGAATTTTTTAACAGAAAATCTCAAAAACTAATTTTTTGGCCCGACCCAGGATTCGAATCCAAGACCTCTTGCCACTACCGACCGCGCCACAAAGACTACTGACATTTTTTTACATAAACAGTACATACAATTTCTGTTAAAACTCTGTTATTCAACTCAGCTTAAAGGGTTGTGTAAAGCGTCTGTACTGCAATGGATTTAATACGAACTCACGACCTCTAGGCCTTGGGTCAACTGCTTCGATAAAAAAAAAGCCGCTTTAGAATTACGAATTAATCTGAAACAATATATGACTCTATAATATCTAAAATTGACGACCATATTCGTAGACTAGCCAGACGTTAGCATGCATCAAAGAATCTACAACTGGACCTCCGGTAATGCAACTAAAACTACGTACTAAGAGCACAAAATTCTTCATTCTTTCATAGCTAAATATTGAACTTAACTTGACACAACTTGGAGGCTTCAAGTTAGCCCACAAATAGCCACATACGCGTCCTTGTATAAAAACTAGACCTCGGACCCGAGCGGAGTACATATACTATATACAGTATATACCGTTCATTCTATCCGCTGGCACTGGAATGTATACTAAAAACTGGTTCCCTACTTAACTCACGAGTAACTGACCAAGAAAACATCTACCTTAAAGAAAAAAACAACTCTATGTCACCACATATAAGGTTTATTTCTCTGTGGGGTTCTGGCGTTCGCTTTCTGATGCCTAAGATAGGTGATACATCATCATTAGATAAAGTTTGAAGGAATTTGAAGTTTATAAGTTTTGATTTAAAGGTTGGATTTGATTGAATTGAATTTTGATGATGATATTACATATTTCAAGGGCTCGTGTTGTACGGATATTTGTTTTAGATGGCAGTTTAATGTGTTTGCAATTTAGTTTAGTCTTTAGTTCTCACGGGGTTAGTAAGAAATCTCATAGAAATATATACCTCTTACCTGCTATCTTTGTCACAAGTCATCGTCTTTAGGAATGTACCCATTTTGAAGGACATCATTAATAGACTTCAGATACACTTTATGAGAAAATGACACAGATTATGTGAATAGTAGTAAACATTTTAAACTTTTCAGTACATGACATTTCCAGACACGCATTTCAGACAAATTACATGAATTATTTAGATAAATCTTGATGCATAGAAATTTAAAAAAAGTTTACTTTAATTCACCTAGGTACATACACCTTGGTCAATTAAATAAACTTTAACTTATTGGGAAATCAAAAAAAAATTTTTTTACTCACAATAATATATGTTTTTAAACGTTCATGATTGTAACAAAATTGAAGTCTCCTTCTGCCTTATCCAGAACTCTACATTACAACCTTTACAAAACCATATTAATTAGTTGAAAATCTCTTCACCCCTACGGAGAACCGGCGTGATACTACCCTAACTCGTCACATAAACATCACATTACATAAACGACCACTATTAAATATGATCCCTTCCTCCTCTGAGACCTCCTCTGGGAGTAATCCCTCCTAATAATCCAGCCCACTGCCTCTCCGTAGGGAACTGCCTTTTACACAAGTAGGTAATAGATGATAATTAATTGTTATTTAAGAATATGATATGTCCAGCAGTAGGATACAAATATGGCTATAACAAGTTATTCTAGCGAAGTTTGATTGATTTTCTGTATCTTTTACGCAGGTCCAAGTCCAAAAAAAAAATAGTACCGGTCTTTAAAGGCGAAGTCAAAAGTCAGCATGAAAGAAATTATAGAGCAATTAATTAGAACAGTTTTGGAAGGACTGAACCAACCCTATCACCTAAGATGTCAACATTATTCATGAATAGCAAAGCCAAAATCTGATGTATATTGCCTAAGTAATAAACATGGAAATCCTCGCAATATTAACGAATTAGGTTTCTATTTAACAAGCTGGCAAAACTACAATAAGTAAATTACGTAAGAATTGCAAGTGTCCTCACGTTATATTCCTGTAGAGCCCTTCCTTTCATTTATATGGAAAGAGAAAGATCATCACAAGTACATTTACGTTGACAGCTAATATAACCTTTTACTTAGATATTTATAGGAGATGAAGTAAGATCCACAATTAATTCGTTACGCCATAAGCGACATTAATCACTACAGACTCACTTCCTTGTGTGAAACCGTTTTAATTTCATTAAGATATCGGATTATTGCAACATTATTGATTATTCTAGACACGTGTAATGTGTATAATTATAATATTAAATCAATATTAAAGACAGGAGTATTATTATGAAGTCTATACTAATAATATACTTAATGTGAAGGTTATTTTTGGAATTTCTATTCCGATTTTGACAATTGTTTCTATATTCGGAAGCTAGTTCCTTAGAAAATATACTGATATTTTTCAAAATATTTGTAACTAGCTGACCCGCGCAACTTCGCTTGCGTCACATAAGAGAATTATTATTTTTTCCCGTGTTTGTAACATTTTTCACTGGTACTCTGCTCCTATTGGTCGTAGCGTGGTGATATATAGCCTATAGCCTTCCTCGATAAATGGGCTATCTAACACTGAAAGAATTTTTCAAATCGGACCAGTAGTTCCTGAGATTAGCGCGTTCAAACAAACAAACAAACAATCAAACAAACAAACAAACAAACTCTTCAGCTTTATAATATTAGTAAGTATAGATGAACTGTAAGACAATGTAATTATTTATTTTTTAATTACTGAACACTATTCATTAAACGAAAAATTTGATCTATTTTATCATATACCTCGTATATGATAAAATAGATCACGACATTAAGTGATGATCATAATCATCACTTAATCTCGTGGTGAATGTGTGTGTTCTCAAAAGTAGTCAGATCACTTAAAAATCAATAGTGTTGCGAGTTGAAACCAGACACAATTAAGAAACAAAGAAAATATTCACCAAAAATTCCAAGTAACCATACTATTATGATTAACTAGATAAATGTAACCTCAACAAATAGCTTTTCTAGTTAAAAACGTGATAATATCAAATAATAACGCATTCTAGATGTCAATACGTGTGTTTGTGCGTCAAGTCTCAACTCACGCGCACGTACTGTCATGGCGCAACGCTTACGATGATGCGTTTTGTCAAACAATCACAAAATTCACTGCCTTTGTAGTGTATACTACTACTGAAGAGGAGAATTATGAGGTCTAAGTTTCGAATCCCAGGTCAAGCAAAGACGGGTATTCTAATTTAAATTGGAAAATTCTTAATAGTAGCCCGGAGTTTAGTAACGGGCGCGGTATATAGCGAAAATACCCTTATATTATATACGACTGATATTGTGACTGGTGAATGGTAGGTGTATTTAGACCTGCACTGGTGTGTTTTAAGGTCCCAGAGCTCTCATCATCAAAGAAGGTTACCGGGGGGGGGGTTTAGTGGCAGCACCACATAACCCGGGTTTTCCCCCCAGAAAATTCGGGTACCCTAAAGGATTTTTCCCCTAGAGAAAAAAATGTATTTAGAACTCTGTTTACATCTTCGGGTATAACAAACGTTATGTTATGTATGTACCCTATAACCTGGAGTTTGGCTATATACCTATATTTAACAGGTTCTCTTCGTGGACTAGGCTGGGTGCTATTCGAACGTGTGCTCTAGATGGACTACCTCATTACATGGGACTAACACTGTGAATAACGAAACGTGTGTGTCATACACCTCTATCTAAATCTTCCGGTATAACAGGCATGATGTTATGTATGACAAATGCAATTGAAGGTTTTGTCCATCAATCAGTGTTATCGAAATATCCGACGCACAATAGATTTAGTAAAGAACCAGTTTGAAACGTACTACATAGTATTACTTGATTGAGTTTTGCAATTTTGTTACTGTAAGAATGAAACAATGGGATCATACTCGTAAATAAAGGTGCAGATGACTATTAGAAATGTGATATAATGAAGCTTTAAGATAGAGCATTATCCCTACCTATCACAAAAGTTTCTTCGTGTCTGTATGGCTGTTTAGATACAAACTTAAAATCTACTGGACCGATTTTCACGGGGTTTTCTTCAATATATGTAAAGGTTTAAGGTATGTAGTTATTCCTGAGAATGATTTTGTAAGGTTATGTGAAAACTGACACTTGGATGGAATCAGGGCAAGCTGCTTGCATAGTATATTTGCCAGACGCTATGTTATACACAGCGATATTAATATTTAACTAAGAAATTGCCTATTCTATAAACTGCTTTTAAATTATTGTTGTAAAAGTTTTTTGGCGTAATCAGATACTGTTAGATTTGATGAATCTATTAATATACGACATAAAGAAAGTTCTGATAAAAACCAGTAATGCAACTCTTCTCTACTTAACAAGACTGAAACTCTATAAAACTTCAAATATATTGTACTCATAGTCCCTAACCCTTTTCAAAAGACAAAATTCATACCATATTTTCCCTCAAGCCAGACCTCTTAGCTGGTAATAAGCAGTACCGTTGCCAACCGTTTCCCGGTACCACGCCCTAGTATCCCGTCTAATGGCCCACGATGCAATTATGTACGCAACTCACAATAAAAACTAACTAATTACTTCATAATTAAGTCAATGTTATTGTAATGAAATTCCTTTGTGATATGAAGCAAGATTTGTTATGAAGAGTTTACTAGGGGTAATTTTTTTAGGAAACCTATATAGTAGTCAACGATTTTGACGGCCTTAGTGGCGCAGTGGTTAAGTGGTCACGCCGTTACCAGTGTGTTGGGAGATTATGGGTTCGATGCCCAAACGGTATAAATATTAATGTGATCCATAGGTAGTTGTTTCGGGGCTGGTTGTACTTTGTGTCCGTTGTTAGTACCTAAAGTCCCCTCGACATGAGAGCAGTTTTGAGCGGGATTTGTTTTTATGAAGTTGAAGGATAACTGCTAGAAGACATTAAGATACATTTTTTGGACCAATAGGGGACCGAATTTGAACTCGAGACTTCTGCTTACAAGTTGTATTTATTTTATTCCCGTGTCCTCGGAAAACAATACGAATATATCCTCTCGCCTAAGGAACAAAGGTTAGTAAAAATAATTGAATAGAGCAAATTTCATATTATAAAGTAACACAAATACTCATAAGAAAAACTAAACTATTCTTCTTTCCTATTCCACTCTTATTTAAACCTATACTACAGCTTATAGATTAACAATACTACCACCGAAGTAGTTATGAGATGCTATCGCGGGGATAAACGCACAGTCCATTATAACAAGCCGCTAACCACATCAGTTATGGTATCAGTAACACCATTGGTTTCGGTAGATAAGTGACAGTTCTTTGTTGAGGTGTAGGAAAGCCATGTACGGATAAAAATCCAAGTTATAATATGTTATATAATGTAAGTCCAAGTGCAATTTTTTATGAAACTAGGATCTGACATTTAAATTACTTGTAAAAAAGTTTTTTTTGGGACAGATATAGATAGGACGATAGGCGCGCTGACCAATGTTTCAATCAATATTTTTGGGTAACTGCTTGTATGCGATCGATAGTCGATGGTGGTAGGGAATCACTTAATGTAGTTATTGATGCATGGCTACTGTCATTGGCTCGCGTTGGCTCGATTTTTCGAAATGCTAGTAATTCTCTTAGTCATTATTTGACCCACATGACAAGAGGCACATTTGTAATATTGATATGAACGACTAATCATCATGATAAAACGGCAATTAACAGCTCTTTCTTGATATAATATTTCGGAATTTGAGGTTTCGGAAATTAGTAAATAATTAATAATCTCAAATGAAGTAAATTTAACAATCCATGACTGCTTTATCCCATAAAGTAATATATAAACTACCTTATAACTTCACGACTGAAATATACGATAATCCACTCCTTTAACCTACAAACAGCCAATCAATCTAGCAAAAAGCAACTATAAACACATTACCTACATATGTCACATGCACTATATAACATTATATAACGGTGCTCTAATAGTCACACACGCACATTGTTACCAAGACAATGTAACTTCTTGCTCTTTTTAGTTAAACACTGTGACGATTAGGAAAAAATGACGGTTTTTGCTAGTGTGGTGTGGATATAAACTGTTGGTAGGAAATAAGGCGATGTTTTAGAAATAAATGCAGTTTACGCCCTTTGAAACGTTTTAGCAGAAAAATATTGTGTGACAAGTGGATAGAGTTACAGATAAGTTTTATGGATGTAAGATATCTGGGGCAAGTCAATTAATTAATTAGATAAAAACGATTTATATTAAACTAGCTGACCCGCGCAACTTCGCTTGCGTCACATAAGAGACAATGGGTAATTTTTTTTCCCGTTTTTGTAACATTTTTTACTGGTACTCTGCTCCTATTGGTCGTAGCGTGATGATATATAGCCTATAGTCTTCCTCGATAAATGGACTGTCTAACACTGAAATAATTTTCAAATCGGACCAGTACTTCCTGAGATTAACGCGTTCAAACAAACAAACAAACAAACTCTTCAGCTTTATAATATTAGTATAGATGCGTGTGTGGATCTGTAGCGCGATTCTCTACAATCGGAACCATCGTATGTCGAAAGTTTGCCATTTAAAATGCACTTCAAAAATTATTTCTACGACGCCCGCTAGAGGCGCTAACCAGATTTTCATACAAATTTGTTCGATAGCTAGCCGGTTGCCGATACTCAATAGTTGTACAGATCTCGATGTGTCCCGAATCTGTCTGTGTTTGTCAGACTGTGATTCGAATCCCGAGCCAGCCAAACTTAGTAAATCTTCTCCAACTTGTACGTTTTATAACTTGACTAGTAAAAGTTCCTTCTATAACATGCAACTAACATTGTAAATGGCAAAACCTAAATATATTTTTAAACCTCTACCTTCATTTTCTTACTCAAACAATCACGACAACACAAAAAGACAACATCACCCCTCCACAACTTCTAATTTCTAAACAGCTCTCCTTAATTCCAGTACATCCTAGCAAGAGATTATAAAGAGCAATATTTCACGGCACACGGGAGCACATTGTACATATAAATCATGGTGCATTAACGACCTCTCATATAAATACGCCACGTGAGGAAGCAACTTAAGCTATGAGAGTCATAATACCTTTATAAAGAACACTTTAAGCCACGGATATATGAGATCAAGCTTTAGAAGGTATGATGTTGTTTTTAAATGCAAGGGATATGAATATACATACATGAAATCACGTCTTTTTCCGATAAGAGTAGACAGAGATCAGAGGACGCCACTTGATTTGATTAAGGAAGGCAAAACATTTTTCTGTTTCAGTAGTGTTTAAAACAGAACTTGTTGCCTCGAAAACGAAGACCTAATGTATGTATACTTATACCGATAATAACTCTTTTATTTTGTTAATTGTACTCTATTCAACGTAAATATTAATAAAATTATCGAATGATATAATGTTACACCTCGTCTTGCTATAAATCTACCCAAATGAAGACTTTTTTTGTGAATTTGAAATTTTTACAAGAGACTTTAAACAACCAATTAGATTCACCAATCCTAACCACGTCAACGGCTTTCTAGCGGCTTGAACAACTTTGACACTAGGTTGACCACTAACCACACGATAAAGAAAGAAAGACCAATATTTCCTAAACAATTTCCATCGATATAGCTATAGCTCTTCATAGAAAAACATTTAGAAAAAGTAATTAACATAATGATTTTGTCCTTGTAATCCTATTTACGGCAAATCTCGTGATAATTACTATGCAGGCATGTGCAACATGAGCGCGTAGCATACGTATGTGTTCAGAACAATTAGCGGCGCTTACCATCATGTCATGGATGATTCAACTTTATGTATCATTGCTCATCGTGGATTTAATTTTCTGTATAAATATTAGATTTATTTCTTGTAGCTGAGGATAAATGATCCTTTCTTTTAGACGATGATACATTTTTGGCTATGGCGGTCGTTCAGCCTAATATTGGCACCTCCCGTCAGCTTAAATAACTTTAAGGATCGAATGCAAAATATTTGAGGCAGCCATAGAACCACTGTGACGGCTAGTCATGAATCCAGAGGGTGTAAGAGACCGAAATGAACTATGTTTCATTTTTAAACGATATCGGATTCTACTTACAAGTGTATGAAAATTTTGATCTAAAAAGTTGTAAGGCAAAACTAGAACCCCATATTCTACAATAGAGATTCTTTTACCAATTGCTCATGGGCAATCCTTTCAGGTTTTGCTAGCAAGTAGGTTCGTGTATGTAAAAAATGTTCATAAAACACATTAGTAAGATACTGAAACTATAAATACTACTATTTTTTTACCTACTCTCATAGCCAACCTATAAAGTAATACAATACCTAGTGTTAAAAAACCTTGTACACCATAATACGTACCTAGAAGATAATTTGCGCAACAATCAAGATGTCTCATAGATGTACATTTAACAGGCGCTGACGCAAGTAGACCGATAATGCACCTATCAGATCACGGCTCTATGTTTCCTTGTACACGGTTAATCGTGTAGTTTTATAACATTACATTATTATTATATTATTGTTGTTCTTTAAGAGGTAGACACAGATGAAGGTACGGAAGATGAACAAAAGTGTTGAACAACCCATTGCCGTTTTACAGAAAAAAAAGTCCAGATACTGCTTCGCTACTGATAAGAATTGAAAAAGAACTTACTTTCAATAAAAGTAGCAAAATTTCACTTCATACTTATTTTCTCCAAAGGGGTAGCCAAAAAAATAATATCAATACATTTTACCAAAAATACCGGTATACGAGTATATCTTAAGTCTCATAACGGCCAAACCGAACGAAAGACGAATTATGGTATGAACGTATTCTAGACCGTAACCATCTTCTCTGGCTTAATCCAGAAACGCTTTGCTTGACCAGGAGCCGAACCTACGTTCTTATAATCAGTTACATAACTTTACAACGAAGCTTACTAACCCCCGGTTTCTGAGGCACATTTAGCGGTAGTTTATCTATTCAATAGGGTTTAAACTCATATAAAAAAAACGTTATTGAATAGATAAACTACCGGGGGAAAGACAGTTAAGATACTACTGCAAGATAGATAGGTACTTAGCATGTTACTCTTCATATTATCATAGTGTTCATGACTTGAGTTTGTACAAGGCCAGCCACTTTTTTGCGGCTTCCATTGTTCAAGAAATATGAAGATTATGAGTTTGAAACCTTATGGTTGCAAATCATCCTGAGAATAATTCAGAGATTTCAATATATCACCTTAATTCGTTTAACGTTTCACTTGCAAACTCCTTAAAATCTCTTTCTTTCGATTTGATTTGTGGTTTAAAAAACTATAATTCCATTGGTAAACCACTTACCTGACTATTATATTATGTTTACGAAAACGGATAAATTGAAATTATATTTTTAAAAAGTTAGTCTAGAAGCCAACAAGAACGAAAATGATGATGTTTTGTAGTAATTTAAAATGTCAAGCTCTCGCTTATCCAAAATACACACTATAGATTACTTGTCTCAAAATTTGGATCTTAAAACTAATATACTTAATTGAACAATTAAAACCATTGTTTCCTCGTGTCATCTCTATTAAAGGCAGAAATGGACCTTGAACGTCTATCAGCAAAAAATAATGTAAAAAAAATTGTGTGTATCTTAATTACAGTACTAATCATCTTACAAGATGACCTCTTCGAAAGATTTGAAGTTTGATGACTGTAATTATAGGCTCTACAGCCTGATATTATATTGGTCTTTATTTGCAGTTCCTTATGTATTGTTTTAACTACCTGACTTGATACACGAGCGAAGGCACTTGCGTATAAAATCCCAATTCTTTTTCTATTAAGATACGATTTTTGTAAAAGAGGTGGACTATGTTTGATACCCCGGTATTGATTTGATAACATTTCAAAGATTTAAAATAAAATACCAATAAAATACAGTCAATTTTTAGACTAAAAATAGTTTCAAAATTACCTACTGTTTAATAAGGTTAACACGGGACATAGTCGTAAAATCATTGAAAATATCAACACAGAATTTGGTTCTATTTTTTTTCTATGAATTTAGCAAGCAAATACAAACAGACAAAATGGCAGGAATCTAGTATATCTAGTACATTATGTATGTAAATACTAATAGACACATAAGCAGTAATTACTTTTTAATGGCTACAACTATTTGGCTAGAATTTTATCAGTAGCGTGCAATTTACACGACTGAATGTTACCTTGGGTCATTATCAAAACTTAGTAGTGCACTGTACCACAATTCTCTTCCATTATCGACTACCGACAACCGGCTAGCTATAAAAAAATGGTATGACATTCGGTTCAGCGCCTCTAGCGGGCGTCGTAGAAACTATTTTGGCAGTACATTTTAGACGTCAAACTCTCGATACTCGCTGGGTCCAATTGTAGAGAATTGAGGTAATGTTGCATACTTTTGAGAAACACGATGACGTTTTTTCGAGTTTTGTGTGACACTATGAATATTTTCTATTTACTGCTTAATGGTCCGAGTATGAGGTGAATACGATCTCGGGTTTGATGCTAGACTTAAGTAAAGCCTTATAAGATTTTAAAAATAATGTTTTGTTGGTCAATCCTAACTCGCAATTAGCCAGCGTGGTGGTCTCAAGGCTTCCCTCATTATCGGAGGAGACCCTTGCCCAACAGTGGGATATTAATGGGTTAAATTAATTTTATATTTAATTGCTTCAATAACATTTTTGGCAAACATATTTAAACGTATTCTCACTGGGTTTTAATTTAATAGGTTTCTAGATAGATTTTTGTCAAATTCCAGGTACAAATGGTTCCCCTTCTGAGAATTTCGTAACATAAAAATCCATTAAAACTTCATCGTAACTTATTACAACCTTTTAGTTTGAATCAAAGCGATAGTTTAAAACAAATTAAAGTTTTTTATTTTTTCTAAAAGTACCTATTATTGATACTAATGTGGTATTGAGACATTTGCCATCCAAGCAAGTAATCGAGGGCTCAAAACCTTTCTTTTCTCCTCAGAACATATAATTTTGACAATTTTTGTCTAAATTGTTTCATTGGGGTATTATCTATCGCTCTGGCAAAGTTTATCCATATCGATTTAGTCTGATTTTCATTAGTCACGTTAGCGAAGTCTTCCCTAACCCGTTTAGTCAGAAAATAATCTACCACTTTACAAAATTTTGTCTAAATCTGTTCAGCAGTTCTTACGTAAAAGAAAGATAAACAAACAAACACATTATAAGAATGGATTTATCCCCATCTGAGTTGTAGAAACGAAACCACAGACGGAAGACAGTCTATGTATAATAAAACCGAGCATTCCTTTCTCCCTTGTATGGAGATTAACTTAGTTAGCTATTCCATAGAGCTCGTAACGTATTTTATTATACGACTTTTACAATTTTATTTCTATAGACGGCCTCCATGGTGCAGTGGTTAAAGTGGTCACCACGCTACAAGCCGATACCATTGCGTCAAGAAGAGGAGGGTTCGATTCCCACAAGGAACTTTTATTTTTGCGATCCACAAATAATTGTTTCGGGTCTGGTTGTACTTTGTGTCCGTTGTTTGTATGTTTGTAAAAGTCCCCGCGACACAAGAGCAATTCTTAATGCGGGCGTTGTCTCAAAAAAAGAAAAAAAAGAAGTGTGGTCGGTAACGAAATTTTATTTTGGTGCTATACAATGAAAACTACGGGTAAAATGACACGAATATGTGT
The DNA here is from genome assembly GCF_050436995.1 of Anticarsia gemmatalis. NCBI lineage: Eukaryota > Metazoa > Arthropoda > Insecta > Lepidoptera > Erebidae > Anticarsia > Anticarsia gemmatalis. Next base: position 1,702,184 of record NC_134756.1, on the reverse strand, counting down.
CAATTTCACAAAGGTTTATGTGTAAAATCTGCTTGACAATGTGACAGCATATGTATGAATTGTCAACATTCTACCTTATAATGTATCTGATAGTTATCCATAAGTGGTGAAAACGAGCCTAAATCTGTTTCTTTTTTCTGTTTTGTTATTCATAACTTATCAGAAATTGTTTAAATAGACTGTATATATATTGGTATTAAGTAAATTAGGTGTTAAAATGTAGAGAAAGTAGTACTTATAGTGGAGATTTTTCTTTAAATATACTTAGGTAGTTTTTACGTGTAATGTTACAGAGGGACCAAAGCAAGGTTTTGGAACTAATTGGGACTAAGTTATTGCTAATTTAAAAATAGCGACAAAGTACGATTTTGACCAGACGTAACTAACGTGCAAGATTTGTCGTATATTACTGGTTAATTTACTAGAAAAAATATAATATATGTGGATGATTTTACTACTAAAACCAATTAGTATGACTATAGACTAGTCTTGCATTATTACTCCAAAGTGAATTTACATTTGAAATGACCAATGTGAGTCAACAACGAGTTTATAGTCTTCTAACCAATACAGTTTGAAGAAATATTTCATTCAGTAACTTAGTACTCAAAACTTAGGCATTCTATTGCATCATATACAATTAGTACATTGAATTTTGAACACTACAATCAAGGCTAGACTCAACTCTATAACTCTTTGGAAAAAAAAAGTAAAGTTTCAACCCATTACTGGCTCTACAAATTATAATTAAATTAAATTCGAAATTTGAAAATGGAAAAAAAAACAAACTGTCGATAGAGGGCGACAGTTTCGCCTTAAGGGTAAAATTACCCACCCATATTTACCCCAATTATCATAACAAAACGAAAATTCCTTTACCTGTTTTTCAAGAACCAAATTCCACATAACACAGACACATCAGTAGCGCACAGCCAATGGGAGGCTGGACAAAAGGGCACTAGCCTTTAAAAGTTCATTCACCCTGGAGTCACAAAAACACTAGCCACTTGCACTAAAAGTCTAACACTATTGTAAAAATGAATTGTTATATTAAACGTATTTAATATTCGGTGATGTTTCAAACAGAACACGTAAGTTGTGTGCAAACCTGTTAGTTGCTATCTCGCTCTAGGCTTGGGTTGTCATATGAGAGGTTTAATTTACCCATAAGACTTAGTATTAAAAAAAATAAAAAAATATTTATATTTAATTTTGATTTTGTTATTTTTTTCTTATTAGAATATTAATGTTGGATAAATAATTAGGATATTTTTATCATGAATTAATTGTTAATAATAAATTATTTACGTAAATAAAACATGGCTCTATTCTGTATTGTAATAATATATGTATCCTTTATTCAATCTTACAACATTTTTTTATTATTATTTACCTATTTTAGAAGCATTTGGTATTTACTCTACATTTATTTGTTGTTGAAAAGGAAATATCCTTTTTACGTGAAATTGAAAATACCATTTTCCTTTCGTCTGTCTGTACCCTTTCATCCATTTCCAAATCTTATTAGAAACTCCAGTTCCTTCCATTAAATACTGACCTAAATATTTCGGATTCCAACGGGAATTCAGGATTCCTACTGGATTCTCTGTTTTGTACAAAAATATCTTCACCTAGTATTATTAATCGTAAAATTTATACAAAAGGGTACAATTTCAGGAGGCCCTTAAAATTCGTACATTCCATTAAACACACCCGAAATCAGGGAACGCCCTCTGACGTCAAACCTTCATTACATAGTAAAAAAGTACCCACGTCTAAAGCAACTTTTCTAAATATGGCAACACTAAAAATATAACCTCAAAGGCTGCCATGTCCGAGCGAAAACGCGGCGAGCGCGCTCAAAACCACGAATGTGCGGTACAGTTACTATGACAAACGCGACAAGGTTCCAACAAAACCGATACACAACGAAGTTAGAACCTTTTCACAATAAAACACATTCACCTTTTTGCAAGCTCAACACCAGCGGTAGAATGACGAACTGAAATTTATTCGCCGTTGAAGTGTTTTTAAATGAACAATTTTGAACTTTAATGCTTTGGAATAAGGTTGTATGAGAGTTTTAAGGTTTGATAGTTGCAAAAGGCATTCGTACTGTCGGTAATCATATTATTGCAAAGAAATGTACAATCGTGGTACAGAATATATTAGGAAATAGAGTTTCGCTTTCTCTATGGCTTTTTCTTATAATTATTATAGTAACATGCATTTTTACGACATTATGCATAATTAAGTAAAAGTTTTTGAACAGATCTATGGTTAAATTATGTTTTGTACGCTGTGTGAAATAAACTGGTATTTGCATGTTATTTTTCAGTAATTTCTTAGAAGTTAAGTTTATTGGCAAACTTTTATAGATATTGTATTTAAACAGGCGATGTTTATTGAAAGTCGATTGGTTACTTTTCTACTCTATATAAGTATTAATACACTATCTAAGTAGTTATTAATCGGAACTATATTCAAGAATAAGTACCTACTTTAAATGGGAACTGGAAGCGGTGTAGCTTCAGTTTTTCTATTTTAAATATGATCTAAAAAAAAAGGAAACCTTATCTGTGGGTCAATTGGATGTGAGATTTAAATTTAGCTCCTTAACATTTTATGTAGGTACTGTAGGTAGATACTAGTAAGTACGGTGTCTGAAACCCTAAACTGAATTTTTTTTTTGCATCTAATATATTTCGTTATTGAAACGTCTGCATTCATGACACATTAACTAGAAAAGGAAAATAAATAAATAAGGCCGAAATACAAAATGGCTACTCTAAACTATTTATTTTCTTCCAATTTCCTACATTAATACAATATTCCTAACATTATTTCCTAAAGCGTATCTCAAGGACTTACTATATCTCAATAAATAATGCAACTTTCACAGGTGTTTCCAAAGAAATGTGAAAAACGTCCCTAAGCGTACATATTTAACTTTATACGTGTTTTCAGAGATACTAGGCTCTTTCAGGATGTTTCAGAATAACGTGATAAAAGAATTGTTTAGATAATATACTACCTGCTATTAGATACACACACCAAATCATGTCTTTTTTCTTGTATGGGTAGGCAGAGACCAAAGAACGCCACTTGGCACAATATTCTAGGTAGTATAGGGAAATAGTTCTTGAACACATTTCTTCAGGGCATGCATATTCCCTAACTTGGCCAGCGTGGTGGACTCAAGGCCTAACCCCTCTCTCATTTGGGAGGAGACCTTTGCTAAGCAGTGGGACAGTCATGGGTTAAAGAAAATAGAGGGTCAATGGGTACGTAGTTCTTTTTGCGGGAGAAACTGATACAGAGTTTAGCAACAGTTTTATTGTACACCTTCCTAAATATTGTTAAGTCTGTTTGTTTGTATATATATTATGATCTCTTATCTCTTAAACCTATAGCTTTGGAGCTGTAATGTGTCTCCTCATAAGAAATGATTTGATTCAAAATCTGTAGAAAAGACAATTGAGTTATTATTCCTAATAAATTTCCTTTCAGTTTGATAGTTTTCCACATCTACCAAACATGCTCTACAGTCATTAATATGAAGGCAAAACTTTCCCCAAGAAGTTTATGTAGAAACATAAGTTATTCGAAGTAAATTGCATTTGAAGCCACTTTCAATAAGTACGGACATAAAACGTCGTGATGTTGGCAACTTCTCCTTATTGTGAACGTCGTAAAATTTCAGTTACGCTAAAGGAAGGCTTCGTTTACGTAATCGAGGTAATTTTAGAGATTATTACTTCTTAAAGAGTTATTATTTCAACACGTAATGTTCGGTCTTTAGACGACTGAAATAATTATCTAACCCCCGGTTTCTGAGGAACATTCATCGGTAGTTTATCTATTCAATAGCGTTTTTTTTTATATGAGGTTAAACGCTATTGAATAGATAAACTATCGCTAAATGTACTCAGAAACCGGACATAAGACTACTAGCGGTTTCCCGGTGAGGAATATGCCCAATAAGATCAATATAGTGTCATAAATAAGAAGAGGTTATGTCTTTTTTAACCGTGTGCAACTGAAATCTGGTGTGCAACCATAAAATTCTAGATTAGTCCTTTCGATGCAAGGGTAAATCCAGAAGTTAACCAGCGAAGAAAGAGTGAAACGTTATTAAAGAAGTAATTTTCTACTAAATATTAAGTCATATTTGATTATTCGGCTGATTGATTTTACGGGTCAGCTAGCTGGATTCCAAAACCACTATTCTAAAGACAGGCGTCTTTAACTTCTTGAAGATACAAATTAGAAGAGATGTAGCCTTTTAAAATAGCCTTCAGACTTTTTGAGAAATTAACTGGAGATCTAAATACACGCTTTTATTTAACTTTCAAATGTACTTACATAATTTAGTCTCGCTTCGTCTCTTCACTCGCAGTTTGATGACACACGATGAGATACACTGCAACAAATATAACGGTTTAGAAATGCAATACACATATCATGACCAAGGGAAATAAGGATTCATTTTTATATTATACTAGCTTTTACCCGCGAATTCGTCCGCCACCTGAATTTTCCCATGCGAATGCGTCATTTTCCCGGGGTAAAAAGGAGCCTATGTCGGGTATCGAAATATTTCCATACCAAATTTCATGCAAATTGGTTCAGTAGTTTAGGTGAGATTATGGAAGTATATGGATAGATAAATGGATTATTTAAGCACTATTCTGAAGTAGAAGGTTCTAAATCTAAGCAATCAACCAAAGATTTACAGGGATTATGTGCAGATTAGAAATCATGATCGTCACTTGTCTTAACAGTTAAATACAATTTTAATATAATAATATGCCTATGAGCTACGTAGAATGTAGATACAGATACAGTTTTTAAAAGATGGCAAAATCGCTAATCCGTTGTTTTTCGTGGTAGATTCAAGGCCTAGCCCCTCTCTTATAACTGGACGAGACCCTTGCTTAACCATGGGATGTACAAGTTAGTTTGTTATTTGTTTACTACCATTGTATCTATCGGACATCATAGAGATACAAGCTGCATTGTGATTAACGCAAGTCTAAAACTGGAAAGATAAAATTCCTAGGATCAACAGACGGATGTTGATCGTCAAAGAACTTAAGCCCTTTAGTAGGAAGATTCTCAGCAGTCCGGAGATTGAAACTGTGACCGGCAAATAACGACAGGCTTTATACTTTATAGAAGCTTTCATTACTAGCAAAATGTAAACAGTGGAACATACTGATGTTTATTTCTGTAATTCTTCATTCTGGTTTCTCAGATACAAAAGTAGCTTATGCAAGAGTGGTTCTAGAAATTACGATACCTATAATTTGATCAAGAAAAGTGTTATCCTATCCAACCTATCCTATATTAGTCATAGAATCGATATTAATCAAATTTAAACTGATTTGATATCTTTCAATTTAAAAAATCCTTTAGTTTAGCGATATTTTAGACAACTAACAATAGATTCGCCTGCATACATTAAACTGATGAAATACCATGCAAAATGATCGTTATACGGGGCGTCGTTAATACCTTTACGAAAAAGACTTTTGCAACTTTTTGGATACCATTATGAAGAAGAAAAACAAAAAAAGCAAAGCATTGCATTCAGCTCGCATTTATCAAACTCAAACCACAAAGCTAAACAGCGTCTTGTAAAGAATACCCCACAATATTTAACACTCTTTCAAAGTACAGTTACTCAAATCGAATTTATGCATTACCTTTGTGTTTTTTTATGTAAAAAAAAAGGAAAAGTCATCAAGCCTTTCCGTGATTAATGTACGAAAACTCCGTGAACGAAATCGCAATAATTTAAACAGCGACCGTTTCATTTGACGGTGGAGCGAGAAGGAATATGAAGTGAATTCCAAAATGTATTCGGGTACGGTAATGGAGAAGGGTCTGGCAAAAATTGTATGCTTTTAGGTTGAAAATAAGAGACAATTAACACATTACTGTGCCACTGCTAGGTGCGGGTCTACTCTTGGAATAAGAGAAAGGTTATGTGTCCGCTGGCTAAGTGTGGTTTGGGAGTCTTCGCATACTCCTAAAAACTGTTTTTTTACAGGTACGCGTTAGCAGTTTGTATGGGTACTTAATCAAAACCCAGCTAAAATATTTGCATTTTACGCTGTTAGCATCAGCATCAATATTAATCTATTTATTTATTCTTTTTAGTCAAACATTGACTCATATGATAATGGTTGCAATGATTTAAACTGCATGTATTAGTAGCAGTGACAACCGAACCCAGGCAACAATGACATCACACAACAAGTTATGTGTGTATTAAAAATAATAATCCCTTACTCTAACGATGAAGAAAAACATCGTGATGAAAACTGGCATACCTAATTTTTTTTAATACATTTCTTGAGGACATGCAAAGTCCCCAACCCAGCATGTTGGACTCAAGGTCTAACTACTCCCTTAATCGGGAAGAGACCCTTGGCCAGCAGTGGGACAGTAAAGAGGTAAAAAAAACATTTATTAAAAAGCTAAAAAGTATTTAAAAGAACATCATCATATTTTCCTCAACCAAAACCCATTTTATAAATAGCTTTCACCCAATCGAAGTCAATAAAACTCGGTGCTGCTCAATTATTCGGGCTACAGGAAGGATCACCACCATGGGTGGCATTCGTTCAAGCTATTAGGAGCCATTTCTTCAACTCATTATATACTTATTTACTTTACTGAAACTGTAGCGCGATTTTATACAGTTGGAACTATCGACTGTACGACAACTTAGGTTCTTATTTATCTATGTATATCCATACCACAGTGGACATGCGCGGCTTCGCTAGCGTTAAGGATAATAAAAATAAAAGTTGACTTCCATCCCCTATTTTAACCTCTTAGGGGGTGATTTACCAAAAATACTGAAACAAGTGTTTATTCGAGATCTAAAAATGACGTACTAACTTACACACATTTAACCCCTATTTTACCCCCTTAGGAAGGGATTACTAAAAAATCCTTTCTTTGGAGATGCCATCAGCATATAATTATATTATAACACGCCTGTTATACCTGAATTTGTAGGGAGAGATGTTTAGATGTATGATGATGAAGTACACCCGTATTTTGCCATCAACAATCTTGGTCCCATGTAATAGCGGGCGAGTGTATTGCCAGTTACATAGGCAGGTATGTAAATATGGTATTAATAATACAAATCGAGGTCTCGGTTTCGATTCCGGGATCGGACCAAGCCCTATTCATCAGTCATTTCTAATATTAATTATGTCTTCAGTTCTCTACTTTTTAAAAGACCACTTTTAGTAAGACTTCTTAAAACAACTTTTATAACCATTGTTATAAAAACAACTAGCTTCTACCAAGCAACTCATCCTCGTGAAAACAATTCTCAGGGTAAAAAGTATCTTACGTATTCATCCAGATTTTAAGCTATCAGTGTACCCACAGAAATCCGTTTAGTCGTTTTTTTATGAAATAATAATTTTAACAAACATACATCCATCCATACTATAGAATAAACTTATTGTTTTCTTCTTCTTCATTTAAAACTATTTAACACTAATTGGAACTACTTCATAACTGCAAAGTCTTGAACACTAATTGTATTGTGCAATTATTGTTTCCGTAAACAGCAATAAATTGATCTTTCAATTACAACTGCAGTGGAAATGATTGTTAAAGACTTAATAGGAATCTAGAGACCGTAACAGACAGTCCTACTTATATTATAAATGCGAAAGTTTTTGAGTATGTATCTATGTATGGATATTTGTTACTCTTTCACGCAAATGCTACTGAACCGATTAAGATGAAATTTGGTATGTAGGTAGCTGAAGACCCAGAATAACACTGAGGCTACTTTTTACTTTACTATTTATATCGAGATTTGCACGGGAAGAGTTTCCACGCGGACGAAGTCGTAGGCGGCCTCTAGTCCATACCTCCATACTAATATTATAAATGCGAAAGTAACTCTGTCTGTCTGTTACTCAATCACACCTAAACTACTGAACCAATTTGCATGAAATTTGGTATGGAGATACTTTGATACCTGAGAAAGGACATAGGCTATATATCATCACGCTACGACCAAAAAGAGCAGAGTACCAGTAAAAAATGTTACAAAAACGGGGAAAAATTTCACCCATTCTCTCTTATTGGACGCAAACGAAGTTGCGCTGGCCAGCTAGTATACTACAAAGTAAAGCAGTTCTAAAGTAATTAGACTCATTATACAATGTTCCAGGATCATCTTACCTCATGTATATGTCCCAAGACCTCAGTGCGGGACATGTCTTCCAGCCTGGTCTCGTTCACATCCATGATCTCGTCAGCCAGCTCCAGGTTGTCCCAGTTGCCGGCTGATGGTGACCCTGAAATGTAACCTTTATTAGTGACGAGTTACAGGTCAGTATTGCATGAAAGTTAAGAGATTGCTTTGGGATATTTCCAGGATCTCATTTTTTTTGGAACAGTTCGGTATTTAACTTAGTCCTCAAATAGGTATGTCATATCTTGTGATGAGTAAGTAATGTCTATCGTAAAATCCGTTCCATTAGTGCTATTTAAAAGTCAGTTTAAAGTAGATACTTTAACTTTTAGATATTTTGGACGTTTCGTTAGTAAAAGAAGGCAATAAGATTTGTGTTGCATTTGCCTTTAAAAATCAATGCCTGGGGTAAGAGCGATGAAACCATGAGAGAAAATGAAAGCTGCCATTTGCCGTTAAGAGAAGATCTATCATTGATTTTATTTATTAGAAATCAAGTAATTTTTAAAGAAAATGAATGACCTATTTTGCCAATCTGGGATATCTTCTAACATATTCTAATAATATTACAAACCTACGGTTAATTAATAATAATTAACATGAAAAAGTATCGTTTATTCTAAAAATCTATAAATATCAAGCACGATTTCAAATCTTCTTTTCAAAACTCCTAGTGGTTAAACCTTTTCTTAGTGGCTCTTGTGTGGCAAATAAAAGAGAAGAAACAAGGCAATGTACAGTCTGTCCTTTAAATTAATGTTTGATTCATCCTTTTTGGCTGCGAGCCTAAAGTTGGGTTTGTTTGAACTCTTCACCGGAGAGCGATACTTGCCAATGGTCATTGAAAGCTTGCGATACTTCGTGTATGTACTGTGTTTAAATAAATATGTAGAATCTAACGATGTATTTTAAAACAAGCCTTGTAAGATTATGTACATCTTTATGAAGATTTTTATATTATGATAAAGAAATGAAGTGATCTTTTTTTAAATAGTGAAATGATTTTTATTTGGTTATAATCCTCACTCTACTCAGCAAAGGCCCCTCTCATCTTTTTCCAGTCGCCGGTGTAGTCTCTATTGTATGTTTTACGATAATCGGTGACAAATTTTCTCACATATTTTTGACAAAATTGTACTGCTAATGTCTACATAGAAGGTAATTCGGAATCGTAAAAAAATTATATAGATAAAAGACTAATATACTCGTAGAAACATTACCAAGATTACGGATAATAAAGGCTCTTAACACGTTACATTATTATGGTAAATGAAACCTAGAGTTGAAAAATATATAATGTAGTTATTCAAAACAACATTTGTGCCTCTAAAACGTAACCAGCTCTATTTAATTTCACGTCATGTGAGCTTGGCTCACATAATTCTATTATCAACCACTTTCCGATGCTGAATCGAGGTTAAATTCTGCATTAAACCAACTCGATCAAATTGTAATTATATTACCTACTGTTTATTAGCGTTTTTAGCTAATATTCATGTAAAAATAACCTGTACACACCCAAATCTTCACTAAGAATTTATTACAGGTCGTTTTTTAGTAAAATTCGTAAATTATTTTATATTTATTGTGATATAATAATAGTATGAAAAGCAAGTTTAGGTTAGTGAGTAATTGAAATTACATTTAATTTGATTTAATAAATCTATTTAACTTAATTGATCATACACGCAAAGGTATGCGTACAACACGCGAGTTTTAAGAGAGTATTCTGTCTAGATACTGGTGATAAAAAATCAATAATCACTGGATTATTTTATTAAAATGTACTAATGATGACTGAATAATAGTACTTACCGTATAATTTAATTTTATTATCTTTCGTTTGCACCACTATAATAACATAGCCCTCCAAATCCACTGATTTACACTTCACTGTTGTCATTTTATCTATCGCGTTTATTTGCGTGGTCGGTGCGTTAAACGTATTCATTTTGGTTTATTTATTATTTTGTTTCCTAAGTCTAAACACAAATGGCTATGAGAAAGGACCACACACGCCCCCCTCGCGCGACGCAAGATTTATTTTTTTAATTTCATGCCAACGTTTACGCCAACGCCACTTCAGACACAGCCCACTTTTTAAACAATAATTCATTTTTATTATTTTCCACATTATTTTCTAAATTCTAACCCGGAGATAGTAAATCGGCCATTATTATTTTGTAATCTCACTCGCCAACAAACGAACACTGGTCGGACATCTAAATAATTACTATCACAACATTTTTAACGAATACATTTTATTTTTACATGATTTTTCAGTGTATTGTCGAGATATAGGCAGGTTTCCCTTCGTTTTCACTGTGACCTGTCACGTTATGGTGTTTAGAGACAGCGCGCTTCGTATTTTTACACTTTTCTAACATTTATTTCATTGTACTAATTATGTGTGAGAAAACTGAGTGACTTTAGATACTAATTCGGTTATTTATCTATTATTTAAGGCGTATAAACGTGTATTTGAGGTTGAAAACCGGTCCCACGTCCGCGGGCTGGGTGGTCGCCGCGAATGGATACGACTATCCCATTTTCGCACGATCAATAATGCTCCCTACCCAGCATCCCTTCAGACTCCCACAGACTATCGCTCTGTTTTTCTCGCTTCTAATAACGCGGTACATGTGCGGAATAGTTTCGTTATTATTGAATAATTGTGAGTAAATTATAAAAAAATAGTAAAATAAACGAAATAAAAATGCAAAAAGAAATAAAAGAGACACAAGGTCCCACCGAGATTTGAACTCGGATCGCTGGATTCAAAGTCCAGAGTGCTAACCATTACACCATGGGACCGCTTGTGAGCATATGCAAAATAACACACTGTAATCTCATAATTGTTTTAATTTGATATTTGTTTTAGAATATTTTTTCTCAGTGCAAGATTTTTAAGTTGATCCATAATTTACCGACAAAAATGGCAGTTCTCTTTTCTTCAAAGACTTATCCTATAGTTCCTAAAACATTTATGAGATGGCAGTACGGCACAGTTGCAAAACGATCCGGCCGTCTGTTTATTGCATATAGCGCCATCTACTGTGCATTTACAACACTTCACCTTATCACATATTTTTGTTACAAAAGTGATAAAGATGAAAAAATACTTTTAAACTTTAAAATACCATGAAATAATTACATGCGTTTATTTGCGCCTACAAAGTTAATTCAATAAAATAAAACCGTATTAATTATAAAACCAGAAGTTTAAGTGTTGCTATCGTTTCTCCGACAGCGTCACGGAATTTTATGGTAAAGTGGTATTTATTCGCTAGCAACACTAAACGTCAGTTTGTCACTGACTTCGCTACGGTATGGTTGTCATTTCGTCCGTCTATCAAATAGCGTGATAGATGAATGGAAAATAATTAACTTTATCGCAGCGAAGACGCTCCTCGCATCTCCTCGAAACGTAACGTCGCGCGTGTTATAACACAACAGTGTACAAATTATAGTGTTCCCTTCGACACAACACCGCCATGATCGATGTTAGAAACAAAGATGGCGGAATAATACGGTGATCATAACCAAACGCGTTGTTTTGTCGTGTGTAGCGTTATGTGCTGTGGTGGGCGGCGGCTGCAGCAGTGTCGGGGCGCGTGAGTGAGGAGGAGAGGCGCGATGGGGGCGCGGCCGGGGTGATGCCGCCGCGGCCTGCGGCCGGCCGCGCGGCCATGGCGGCCGACAACGATCGCCCGCCGCTCGCTCTGTTCACCGCCGTGTACGACTATGTCGCGCAAGGAGAGGACGAGCTGTCCCTGCGCCGCGGCGAGATCGTCGAGGTGCTGTCCAAAGACGCGAACATCTCCGGCGACGAGGGCTGGTGGACGGGCAAGATCGGGGACCGCGTCGGCATATTCCCCGCCGTGTACGTCACGGAGGAGGACCCGCTGGCCGTGGAGCCGCCCCGCGTGTCCTTCTCGCAGCTCAAACTGGAGGAGGTGATCGGTGTGGGCGGCTTCGGGAAAGTGTACCGCGGTTACTGGAACGATGAGGTAGTGGCGGTGAAGGCGGCTCGCCAGGACGCCAACGAAGATATCGAAGTTATAAAAGAGAGTGTGTTGCAAGAGGCGAGACTGTTTTGGGTGCTGCAGCACGAGAATATAGTGTCATTGAAGGGTGTTTGTTTGGAAGAGCCTAACTTATGTTTGGTGATGGAGTACGCGCGCGGGGGGCCGCTGAACCGGGTGCTATCTGGTCGGAAGATCCGGCCGGACATCCTGGTGGACTGGGCCATCCAGGTGGCGCAAGGCATGGCGTACCTGCACGTCGGAGCGCCCATGTCGCTCATACACAGGGACTTGAAGAGTTCTAATGGTGAGCCACTTATTGTATTAAAACTGCAGTCTAGCTTTCTTCTTTATTTTTAGATTTTTATCATGTGCAATTAAAAGATTGCTTCAATTGGGGCAATGCCTGATATCATGCACCCAATTCATTATCAGCCAGATATCCTTTAACAGATTACTGAAGGTCACACACACAGCTGTTATCACAATGAAATTGGTTCAAATTCCTTAGATAACATTATTGATTGATTTTCCTGTCAGCTGATTTCGACAAAATACTAGGTTTTATCAAACATTACAATGATGAGGTACCTATTATTTCATGTTTATTTTGGGAAAATAATTTACTATACTGTTTATAGTGTAATTACTTGTGGTTGTTTTTCCTGCTTTTTAGAGTGTAACTATCTTGATTATCAATACTAAAAGGAATACCTGCCAAGCTTGATATATTCGGGTATTGTTAGGTTATAAAGTAGTAGTCAAGATACCTACCAATCTACCTACCTACTTATGTTTTTAGTTGTTATCAAGAAAGCAGTTGCTAAGTAGAGTCAGCTGTTTATGTAACTTTATGAAAATAATAGCTATAATTATATTAGAATCTAATAAGCATCATCAACAGCTTATTAAGGACCTCTACTGACAGTTTATATTCATACATAGGGATAGGCAGAAACCAAGGAACACCTCTTGAAACAATTCTTACAAACATCATGTGCCCCATTCACATCCATACATCTTGTCATACAAGATTACTGGTTTGCAATCTCTTAAAAAGTAGTCCCTTTTACACGGACTATAAAAACCTTATTCCCGATGAACAGTTCCAGCGCAATCGGATATTAATTATTAAATGTGGCGGCCTGCAAAGACCTGAGTACCTTAAAGTAAGCAGGTACTTAGGTAGTTGGCAGACTGCAATACATAAAACAAGTATGAAACAAGCCCTCATTATAATATGTCTGGCCACCCCTGCTTTAAACCATAAACTAAGCAATTTGGCACAATGCCAGGCTTAGAACTTCTGTCACTATGTCCGTATAGTTAGAACTATTTATAGCGTTTATCAGCTGATTTAATTAACTTGGTTGCTACGCAGTTAATTGCACAATTGTGTGAAATGTTACATGTTATCATTGACAACATAAATTGCAAGAAATAAATATTCTTGGATTCAATTTTAGTAGTAGGTAGGTATGTACTTTGACTTTTAAGCATATTTTTATTTCTATGTAAAGCCATCTGCTGAAGTGTTCTTTTATTATGGGTGACTGTTAAACTTTAGTACCATTATAAAAAAATTAACCATAGTTTCACAATACCTATGAATGTTTGTATGTATACCTTGGTATAATATTACCAAAAGAAAGCCAGCCATTCATAAATTTTAACAATTAAATCATTCAATGAAAGTTATTTACAATTTTCCTTCCTATCCACCAATAATGTCCGTCCACATGCTGCCACAACACTACAATGCCTTATATTAATCTAAACTAATATTATAAAGCTGAAGAGTTTGTTTGTTTGTTTGAACGCGCTAATCTCAGGAACTACTGGTCCGATTTATCGAGGAAGGCTATAGGCTATATATCATCAGGCTACGACTTATAGGAGCAGAGCAGCAGTAAAAAATGTTACAAAAACTTAAACGTAAATTTTGACCCATTCTCTTTTATGTGATGCAAGCGAAGTTGCGCGGGTCAGCTAGTAATACATATTTATACACTATACAGGAAAAATTAAAAGGTCAATCCTATACCAGCTGGATTATTGCGGCCACTCGGATTGAGTCCTATTGTGATGGAAGCAAGTTAACGTCAAAATTAGACTTTGGAAATCCAATAATAGTGTGTGATCAAGAGTTGATTTCGAATTAATATAATCTTAACGAAGCAAACTTAATAGTATCATAAAAAAAATTGCATCTAATCATGCATTTGTTTGGAACTTAGGAGTATGATGTGACATAAGCTTAAATTCAATATGATTGGAATTGCATTTGAGTAAGGCAGCAGTTCATTAATATATGTACATACCTATATATTATGTTGTTAGTACTTTAAACCTACATACCTAACTGAATTCAGGTCACAGATAATTTTCTTACTATTCATAATAGGTAAGTATGACCCTTATGCAAGACTAACATCAGAATCAGCCCACATTCGCTTTTTTGCCTCGCCTACATGCTTGAACTGTGATCGGAACTGACAAATCATGATGCCAACTTGTATATTTAAATATGATGTTATGATTATAATTAATTGATCACTTAAATACCTACCTATGATTTAATTTGGTAATGGTTTTTCTATTGGCAAATGGTTTATATTATTTTATTCTTACCAGCAGCAGCATAGAGCAGTGATAGCCGAGTGGTATAAGTTGACAGCTCCCATGCAAGTGGTCGCAGGTTCGAACCCTAGGCAACACACCAATGACTTTTCGAAGTTATGTGTGTATTAGAAATAATTATCACATGCTCCAACGGTGAAGGAAAACATCGTGAGGAAACCTTGCATGCCTAAAATTTGTTTAATACATTTATTGAGGGCATGCAAAGTCCCCAACCCGCACTTGGCCAGCGTGGTGGACTAAAGGCCTAAACCCTCCCTCATTACGGGAGGAGACCCTTGCCCAGCAGTGGGACAGTAATGGGTTAAATTTATTTATATTAATTTATTATTCTTACCAAGTTTTCTAAGATTCTGTATGTTGTCATGCTTAATGCAAACAAAGCTATGCATGAACCTAGGTGTATATTTTAGATAGTCTTCCAGACTTTGTCTTTAAGTACTATTCCTCTGCTCAGGCAGTAGGAATCCTTTCTGATGTCATAAAAGTTCAAAAGAATTAGTGCGTTCATACCTGCCGACGCAACTTCACCGTCAAATGGACGCGTTTCCGATTAAGCAAAGGATTTATAAGTTTCATTCTCGAATGATCTATTGTTGGACCCAGAACTTCCAGAACCCATGGAAAAATTGAAGCTAAAGTCGTAGTTTGCCTCTTATATTACCTTATCTTGATTTGCCAATAGTAAATTGTAGTAGGTGAGTATACAAAGTAACATAACTAAATGCTTTTCAAACTTTCTTGAGAGCAATATTTTCCTTAAACATTCCTCTAATTGTTACTTATCTCCTACTTAACATAGACTTAACAAACTACATTTCATTGATTGAACTGGGTCACATGTGTCAGTTCAACTGGTCTTAGGGTCTGTGACCTCTTTTCATACGATTTACACAATTCAAACAAAATTTACGCAGTTTTTGTCGCGTACACGTTTTTTGTTGTTATAGTATTGTGCAACTGTAGGTATCTAATGTTACTTTAGATTAATGTCGCCTAGCAATTTTAACGGTACACCATCTGTTCGGAAATTGACGGATATTATTTTATTTTTCGCGTGTCACGTCAACTTTTTTTAATGTGTTGTGTTTCTTGAGTATTTTCAGTACTTAAGTTGCTTAGAACCTATTTTTACCTCCATTGTTGCCTTGCTTTACATAGTATTCAATCACAATTTCTCATTAGCATATTTGATATTTCTAGTTCCTGCATTCGGTTCGACAAAGAACAATTAACAATCATATCACAGACTAGCTGACCCGCGCAACTTCGTTTGCGTCATATAAGAGAGAATGAGTCAAAATTTTCCCTGTTTTTGTAACATTTTTTACTGGCACTCTGCTCCTATTGGTCATAGCGTGATGATATATAGCCTATAACCTTCCTCGATATATGGGCTATCTAACACTGAAAGAATTTTTCAAATCGGACCGGTAGTTCCTGAGATTAGCGCGTTCAAACAAACAAACAAACAAACAAACAAACTCTTCAGCTTTATAATATTAGTATAGATTAGTATAGATAAATTATTCAGCAAATAGCCTCTTCAAAAACAGCATTTGTTCGTTCAATACCTAACTACACCTCCCAAATATTGAGCAATAATAATCATTCACTAGCAAGAAATCATAGCTATTCGATCCGTACACGTAATAATAAAGTGTCGAGTTGTATATCTTCTATGTGTGTGTTACAATGGCCACCCTAGCCCTCCAACATTTTCCCTCTGTCTGCATTTATGTCTTACGCACTACGTGACATAAAGCATGTATTATTAAGCTATTTATTGCCACATACACGTTATGAAATAGCTGATTTCGTAATTAAGATTAGTTTCTATAATACCTAATGGTAATTAGATGATATGTTTGGATTATCGCTCTATAAACACTAATCACTTTTATACCTTACCTATACAAAATTGAGAATTTAGAACATCAGTGAGGTGACATTCGCAGGCTTGTGTAGCTGACGGTGACCTGTTTGATAAGGCTACAACTCTTTGGAAATACACAAATTATAATGTAGATAAACCGTGCGTGCCAAAGCTCTTTACCAAGTTGTCGAACTATAACAAACATTTAAACCCTACTTTACTACCTAGTATAAAAAGAGGGCTTGGTAAAGTAATTGATAAAACAATAATAAAGACAAAGTTATGAATAAAAATAGAAAGTACCTAATGTATTTTCCAATCACGCTATCTTAAATGATTTAAAAACGCAAATGTCATTGATGACGTAGGACCATTATAGAGTGCTACGTCATTGAATATTAACTTATCTATGACGTCAAACACTCGAAACCAAAGTGGTCGAGCGACTTGATATTATCTTAATTTGCTACTTTAGAACCTGCTTTAGTCAAACTTCTATACTTTTCTATACTAATGTAAAAGTTGGGGAGATTGTTTTAACGCGCTTATCTCATAAACTACTTTTGCACAATTACTTTAGTGATTGGACGTACAGATGATTTGTTTAAATATAAATAAATATGTATATAACTCGGAATTATGATAGTCGTGTACCTAGATTATTATAGCAGTTATAATTGCGATCAATAACGCTATGCGCACGAGTTGCGTAGTTCCACAAGGGCAAATTCGCAAATGAGCCGGTCCTTTGGACCTTGGGCTATGTCACAAACTATTTTCTATTACTATGTGTACCTGCCGCTTTCCCATACTAGAGATTATTATAGTAGTAACTTCGGCTATCCATATTAACCTGGAAGTCAATGATAGACATACAGCAGGTTTGCAAACGTAACATTACATATGCATACGGATAACATTTTTTATCCATATTGAATTAGTTGGATATCGGAAAAATCGTGTAAGATCAAAAACTAATATTTAATAAACAAGGTCACATACTGAAATACCCCATATATATGTGTATAGTAGGCGTTACATTAGAAGTAAATTGAATAAGGATCGTCGCAGTAATAAACGTAACTTAGCCTATCCCTTATACAATACGACATAAGGAAATCATAATCATAGTGATAACGATGAGCTTTCAGTCCATATCCTGAAACCTTACATTGTGAAGGGACCTTGCGCTAAAGATAAACAGCTGATAAGCACTCGATGTGTAGTAAACAAACGTTATCATTTATTGCATTACAACACCCACGATGTTTTGGCTAATTGTTTGTTTGCCGGCTGTTTCTTTGTTTTGACGGACAAATATTTGTAATAGGCTAATATCATGTGACAAGTTGGATTGTAAATGAGGTATTTTCTGAGGCCCTAAAACTGATTAATAGTACAAAGAGTAACCGTAAGATCCTTCTCGTAAAACGAGCAGTCTTTGTTTGAAAGTTGCTTGTACAAATTGTTTGATGACGTATGATGGTGGGAACAAAGCGTGACTTAATGTGAGTAAAAATCTTCCTTTAGTTCTTTACAAGCTTTTCACTCTCAAGTTATTATATTCGCTTAGCCTTTGTTCCAAACTATGTTGGAGTCGGCTTCCAGTCTTACCGGATGCAGCTGGATACCAGTGTTTTACATGGAGCGACTGCCTATCTGACCTCCACAACCCAGTTACTTGGGTATTAACACGATACCCTTCGGTAAGACTGGTTGTCAGACTTTCAAGCTTCTGACTACTGTTAACGACTGTCAAAGATCTTCGAAAATGACAGCCGGGACCCACAATTTAACGTGCCTTCCGAAACACGGAGGAACTCGATATGTATAAGATGGTCACCTATCCACGGAACAACCTCGGCAAGCGTAGCTTAACCTCAGAGATCGATCCGTTTGGCTGTTGTAAACTAAGCCACGAGCTCCTCATTTTCACTCTTCCTTTCACACTTCCTTTTCACTCTCAAGTTAAGAATTGAAATGTATAAGGAATTCTTCAGTTTGATTCGAAATAAGATATATTTCCAAAGTGCTACAGAAGCACTCAGCAATAAAGAAAATACATTCTTCCTTGAACGAATCACGTACTCGACGGGGGAGTCAAAATTCTAATATTTCAATCTACCCCAATCTCTCCCTAGCGGGGTGCGCTAACCCTTTTACACCGTCCAATCGCTTGAAAGCTTCCTGTCATCGTATCTGCCATGTAATTGGACGTTAATGTTGATTTCCTTCATAATTTGTATGCTTGCTACGTTTTTCATTTGAAAATGCTTTTTGATTTGTGTCTGTTTGAGTTAAATAGAAAAGTATTTCATTTGTCGTACTCGCTCTTCGTTCTAATAAGTTAGAAAGTATTGTTTTGTAACTATCCTGATGAAATACTTTTCATAATTTTAACGTTATATAATGAAAATCAAGATTCTCACTATGTGATAATATATAGTGAAATCAAGATTTTCACCATGTGATAATATATAGTGAAAATCAAGATTTTCACTATGCAACTTTAATTAATACGTTTTTATCAAAATAGATACCCACCTAATTTCTTATTATCGGGAAATACAACTATTTCGTAACTCGTATTTTACGCTGTCGTAAAATATACGTAATGGAGAATGTTAACAAATTTGGATTATTAGCTCTCCATATTCTCTGTTAAAAATAAAAAATACTAGTGAAAGAATTACTTTGATACGTCAATTAGTTTCCGATTTATAAGTAAAACAAGTTGTAACCACGCGAATCGGTGTGACGTCATTGTACATTACGCTAAGTCTGGCTCACATAGTCTTTTTTAATAATATTTACTATTATTACACTTTAAATGTAATAAGCAGACGAAAACACAACAAAATACTGCATAAGCTATTACATCTACGGCTGTAGACTTGATATTAAGCGGGACGCGGCCCGCGCGGCATGGTGTACTATGACGTCACGCTGTTAGCGGGACTCGATATTTTTTGAAACTTTGAATGCTTGTAAAATCAAAACTACTTGGTATTTTTGACTAAAACAAAAACTAGTTTTCATGTACATGTACAGGCTTTACTGGGTCAAAATTTCAAGCGATTTGGCATACCTAGTAACATTCTCCATTAAATATAACATTGCGAAACAAGTTATCACTCAAAATCCAATTTGCATCATTATACAAATGAATACATTAAAGTCCAATTCCAATAATATTTATTGTGGTCGTATAAAACTGTATCTTTTTCTAACATAATTTGTATTATTCTTGGTACTGTTCTTTGAACAAGAGAAGCTGATTCGTTTGCACGCTAGAGTTAAGAATACACCTAACGAAAACCTAGATTTTATTTGATTTTATTCTAAACACAACGTTACTTATCGTGTCTACTTTTAACCCCCTATTTTTTCAACAAGACTAAAAACAGATCTCGCAAATCAAGAACCTGCTATTTCGTTTTTCTTGGACATTTCGAACTCTCAAAGCATGTGGCATCGTATTCGTAAGAATGTCCATTGGGAATCAATTCGCTAGTTGCACCGAGTAAGATCGTAAAATACGATGCGACGACGCACCGCAGTTTTGTGTATTGATTTATCTAAAAATCAACACGTAGACACTTGATGTAGTTTATTGTCTGGGAAATACCCTCTCCTCTCTACCAAATCTCCCTGCCCTGTCCAGTTTCCAGCCATGTCGGCAAATTACACCTTGGTTGGTATCTACAACGATGTCCACCAAGTTAGTCGACGAAGTCACAGTATTATAAAATAGAGCGCACTTATATGGACGATACCATACTGTCCGCTCCTGACCCGCACACGATTTTAGTGTAGTATCTTCCTTAGCAAGTAAGGTTAGGCTGATGATCTTCCTTAAGAATAGAAGTAAATAGACCGGCCGTACACCCGCGCATGACAAGCTTCCGATTTCTATGTGAATTGCGGTTTATAGCTTTTTGTTTGTTCGTTTGTCGTATGGTTAGTGGTCAACCTGTCAAAGTATTCAAGTCGCCGCAAAAGCCTTTAACATAGCTTAACGACTGTTATCTTAATAGCTTAATATCGTTACTTAATATCCCGCAGTTACATTTCACATTTCTACCCAACCTTGGGTGTATGTCATGGCCCCGTTTCCGTTCAATCTCCTGCACGTATCCGTTGTTTTGCAAGATTAATATCCTTCGTACTCAGCCTTGAGATTTAATGATCGTCTCGTTACCTTAGCTTTTAATATGTCGTGTAAATTACTCGGTATCATTGAATCGCTCGATTAGTACGTGATTGTAGTATGGGTGGTTCTACAAAAGTAGGGCAAATATTAAGGATATAATGTTTACATGAGTTTCCACTTCTAATTATTACGAATTTGGGTGGATATGATAGATAATCTAATAAACATGCTAACTTAAAATAGGCCAGTCACTTTATAAAGTAGTTTTTAAATTATTAAGGATTTTCAAAATTTTGCTTCCAGAGGACTGACGAAAACAACAGGGTACTGACAAATACACATTTTCATAAGAATAATCAGTCATTTATTAATCATTAAAACATTATCTTAGAATGTAATTATATCACATGTTCTTTTAACATTAATCCTTACAGGTAAGTATAAAATAATCACATTTTTTCTATTTATACTGACGAAACTTCCTCAGTATTAAAGTCAGCCTTGAATTTTTTTATTACCTTAACATTAATCAACGTTAAATTACTTTGAGGTAGTTCCACTCAACAGTTATACATTAAAAAAAAATAAACAATAAACAACTAAAACGAAATTATTATTTTTAAACAATAAAAATGAGATCCATTTTCTTATTAATCAACAAAAAGTAGTCTTATTCTCTCATTGAAATTTACTTTTCAAAAACATCAAAATCCTCCTTAAATTGATAAAATACTCTATTTCCTTTTGTAACGAGATCTGGTACAGGTAACTTATGGATTATTTGTTCAAACGGTACGTCTGCAACATCCTTTTCATCCAATTTAAATAGAGTTCCATTCTGGTCACAAACTTTAAGGAAAGTCACTCTCATCTCGCCGTCATCATCGATATCAGAGGAGCAGATAGCCGCATAACGATACTCTTTATTCCTTATCATATATTTAATTAAAACATAATCTCCGTTGCTATAAAGACTTTCTTGTTGTGAGCCGCTAACTGTTGGCGTTGATAAATTGCAATCCAACTCAACAGGGTGGTTATTATGGTCTTTCGCGTAAGTGGACAGTGGTGCATCATCATCTTCAGAGGAGTCTGTGAACACTGTGGAAGTGTTTAGACGCGTAACTTGTCTACCTGGCAACTTTGTCTGATAATTAATAGATCCGAGCTTGTAATGATCACATCCATCTGGGCTGCAGAAACAACTTAGTGACTTCAAGGTAAGATTGTTAGGGCAATAAGCTGTGCCTGTGACCTGATGTACCAATAGTGTCCCCTTGAAAGCAACGATTTCAGATGGTTTGTCGTTAATGAAAGTATTCATCTGCTCAATCTCACAGCCTTCAATCACATCCACTTTTATACCTGGACATCTCTCACGAACGACAGTTGCAAAATCTTTTAAGTTAGTAATATCACCTCCAGTAGCAATTACTTGGTCCGCTGTTCGTTTACAGGTGGCTCCCACACCATCTGGTGCCCCTTTTCCGTGCCCAGCCTCATGATAGTTCCAGGAATATTTTATAATATTGGGGATCATGTCTTGCAGTTTACACGCCAACACATAGAACATATATTTGTTCCTGTATTGAGTGACAGGACCATCACTGAGAAAGTGGATGTTTTCAATACTTGATGGTAGTGATTCCAGAATAGGTTTGAGATGAGCCCAAATTGCTCCGACGTTATGAGACAGATTGGATGACATTGTGCAGTGTGAAATGACAGATCCTTTTAGGTAAACGACAACAGTATGCAAAGAAATTTGGGTGCGCGAACCGCCAAAGTGGAAAGATTGAATTTCCTGGTTATATTTAGTGCAGAAGTTTTCTGAAAAGTCCATATGCACTATGGCGTCGTTCTCTGACAAAGATTCTTTCAGTTTTTTAAACGAATTATGCTGGTGTACAATGTAAAATACATGTCGGAAAAAGTTGGGTAAATCCTTTTCGAGTTTTGCAATGAGATCTTTGGGTAATATCTCCTGTTGTTCTTTTTTATGTTTGGTCACAAATCGTTCTTTCTTCGTCTTTAAATCAATTATAGATTCTTTCTTACTCACCCACTGTTTCAGCAAGATCGGTTTTGACTCGTCGTAATCTTCGTAATTTAAAGTTCTTGAGCAGCACTCGTTACATGTTCTCTCCAGACATTTCTCTGAATATCGATCGCAACAAAGCGTTTTCAGCAAGCTCTGATAATTATTTACCGTCGCAAGAATATTTGCCTTTTTTAGAGCAGCAAGTTGAAGATCTATATTTTCGTGCGTCGTGCAAGCACAGGTATCGCGGTTTGATAATGTAGGGGGCACCACCCAAAACGGTCGAAGTCGAGTAAATAGCGAATAACTGATTTTCAATGGAACTGTTTTCAAAAACTTCTCATGCAGATTTTTCATATTATCCAACAGATACATCTTCTGTTTTTTTACCTGTTTTCGAGTCACAAATTCTTTCTTACCTGCTGCTTGGCGGCTGTTCGAATCATCTTCTAAAAATTGCCTAACTAAACTTTGAATTTTATTTTTTCCTTCCGTCTTCGTTTTTTCGTTTAGATTATGTCCAGTTTTTTTCTTAGTTATTGCTTTATTTTTTATAGTCCATAGTTTGTATTTGTCGACAAATCTTCCGGATATGGCGTTTTTAAAGTTCCTTTTTTCTTTGTGACTTCTTATTTTAGTGTAGTTTTCTTCTAACTGAATTTTAATAACCTCGCCGAAAAGCGCCTTCTTCACCAATTCCTTCTTTTGCGTTATATCTTCACTCATCTCTTCAATTCTGGTTTTTGGCGTTTTTTCAACAGATTTAACAACTTTCTTCAACTCTTTTTTAACTCGTCTATATTTTTGACGCTGAGTATTCAGTTTAGTTTTAAGTTTTGAAATTACAACTGCCATCTTCTTTAATTGCTTGTTTCTGGATTTTCTCTTTCTTTCGCTTCTTTTTTTTGCTTCTTTCACTCTTTTGTCTTCTTGAAGCACTTGCGGAACTGGTACTACAATTGGTTGCATTTCATCGTCAGTAGTTGCAGGGGTATTTTCGCGTATAAAATTATTAATACTTTCCTTTAAGTGGTGTTTCTTTTGCCTGTAGTTCGAGGAATATTCTTTCCATTTCCTTCTGGTTGCTCGTTGCTCTCGAGGTGTCATTTTATTAATATTTTTTCTTTGTCCTTTCTCCTTTTTTCTTAGATACTGTAACCTTTGTTTTTCTTTATACTCAGCTAATTTGATAGGGTCGCTTTTAATCTTTGCTAATCGAGCCTTTTCAGCTTCTCGTTTTTTTTGTAATATCTCTTCCCGAGATAATTTTTTTTTAGGAGGCGGCATGATGTTATACCTGAAATAAGTAAAAAAAGACCTTAAAAGTGGTATTTTTTAACGTAAAAGCAGACAAAAACAAAATCTGTCAGTACTCTGGAAAATATGTCAGTCCGCTGGCATAGTAACGGACAACGGACTGACGCCAAAGTACTGACGAAAAGGATGCAATTTTATAATTATAGCCAGAAAGTACGTTCCTTTTCGAATTTTGTATTATTACTAAACAATATTATTACAAATTATAATTAACTGTATATGAATCGAAACAAAATTCAAGTTTACAAGTAAATGCCAACTCACCACAGTACTGAAATGTTGACTGGACCCACCACGTGCACACGGAGTAACCGCGACTCTAACACTGACATCGTAATGGCGGCCGTCAATCGGCGTTGCTTGTAGCTAGCTTCACTATTAACCTTGAAGCATAGCCGGGCTGTAACCTTGAGTCTGACGTATTTACCGGGAATTTCAAATTTTAAAAACACACAACGGACTGACGAATGATTCTGAACACAAAGTTTATTCTTTATTTTAAAAATAATTGCAACAATATTACACTTGAAAGCTTTGGTAAACACTGTAAAATATATCGCAAATTTAGATTAAATAGTAAGTTTTCTTAAATAATTGGCAATTTTTAACATACAGCCACTTGATTGCGCAGTTTTGGAATTGTGACATGCCAAAAGACTGACGATTTAAGGATCTATCGTGATTTTTAATATACTTGTAATGAAAATAAATACCTGATATTGGATGACCAAATAACGGATATTTGATTATTTTAAATCCAATTAAAGTTTCCAGTAAATATATTAAAACTTTGTATTTATGGACTGGTGACATCAAGTTACCCATTTTTTGTAGAACCACCCGTATGTTAATGGACCTACTATAGTTTATTTTTACTTATTTAGGTACTTGTGTGCTTGTATGCTTATATATTGCTCAATAAATAGGTATACCTGAGGCTATCAAACATACTGTAGAAAGCGTTTCCTTTTTATGTTATTAGCTAAGATACCTTATCATTTGGTAGCTTTTTGTCTGATTCTGTCTAAATAAATAAGTAACAACATCTAACTTAATGTTAAATTTGCCAATCAATTTTTACAAAGACGATTATTTTAAAGGCATTTTGCACCCAAGATTACGGAAATCTCCGATCCCCTACAACTTTAGGATTCATCTTTCTTCATCCATTAATCAAGCGCAAATTATACCATCATGAAATCCATATCATGACTAACATGTAAATTGAAAAAAATATCAATTTCTCCTATCAATAAACAACATTTATTTTCAAAATCATATTAACACTTGTGCTGCTAACTTTCACTTGTCACATCACAGCTGGCAGGACTGGCAGTGTCGCGCCAAATTCAGTCGGTGTGACGTATTTTGTTAAATTAATGTTAATTCACCACGGCCGTTTATGGTGAACAAAACATGTGAGAACACTGTCGGCGTTTCAACACAGTTTAACCAGTGAGATAATTTAAATATACATTTTGATCCACAACTTGCTGAATCGCTGGATTAAATTTACTCTACTATTTTAAATATGGAGCAGATTTTAGAAAAAATAGGTAGCCTATGTTTGATCCTGGGTCTCGAACTAGCCCTATGCTAAATGTTATAAAAATCGTTTTAGCGGTTAAGCGGTAAAAGTGTGACACATGAATGGACAGATTATTATAGTATTAGTATGTAGGTATAAACGTGGAATATGGATATCTTTTCATAGAATGTTACTACACATCTGTAACCTCACGTTTAAGTACTTTTTAACTTTACTGAATTATCTTTTTAAAGTAGAATGCTTTCTTAAGATCTTACAAAGATGTCGGTGCACTGTTTTAGTATACTGTGGTATCTGAGTGACGTTGCAATGATAAGGGAAGAGCTTATTATGTGACTGACATTTGAAGGCGGCTGTGGACTGGTTTCTTAAGTTCAGACAGACTGGTTTGTATGAAATAATCTTTTCGTTTCGGCGCTAGGAATCTCTTGACATATTTATCTCATTTTATGAATGGGTTTTGAGGTACATAGAAAAAAGCGCAAGCAGCCAAGAGAAACATTTTTATGAATATGGTCGTTACTGCCTAGGTATTAAGAGTAGAGTTGTTACCCAGGTAGTTTTTGACTACCTAATTAGGGTTACTTAACAAAAATAATTGTCATATATATAAAGCTGTCTGTAGCTTTTAGCCAATAATTGCCTGAGTAAGTTCTTTTAAACTTTTAATTTCCTTGACATAATGTCATCCATCGGTTTTTCTCCGGCACATTTATAAAAATCACCCTTCCAAATACATAAAACTGAATGAAAAAAAGTCTATATTTACCTCATTTGTACCTGCAAACCACATCTCCACATTTACCGTCCCCATATCAAAGAAGGGATCCACCTAACCCGGATCTAACGTAAAAGGTCTTTAGAAAAACGTTTACAGTTTTGCTCCACGTCACAAACGTTTGATTGCGCTAAACGGATGCGATCGGCCTTAGTTCGCGGACGTCGATGGCCTATTTCGTACATGCGTAATACTGACACAATAGGTACTATTACAATCTTTGAAGAGTGCTCTATACCTTTATAGTGTCATCAAATACCGGGTACCCGTTGACACTTATTATAGGTACTCGTTAGATGTCCATTTTTATGATATTAGGAATTTGAGGCACAAGATAATATGCTTATAGTCAGATAGAGATTATGTAAGAGATTATTGCTCGATTAAGAGTATATTTTTCATCATTGACTTTATGCAAGGAACAGTTTCGAAGTTTTGGGTACCTTAATGTATAGAGAATATGTCAACAACGAAAAAATCCATCCTTAGCTTAGTTGTACAATGTACAGGTCAGTGCACTTTACATTGCTAGGGTTTTAATTTTACATGTTAGAAAGGTTATTGAACTAACATGTACCTAAATTACCTTAACACTCCTCCCCAATTTTTATTCAGGGCGTATTTCGGCATCAACCTAGTGATCATTAAAATTTCGTAACACTTTCATTGGAAGCAAAAAATAATTTTACAAGTTTTTTTATCCAATTTCTTTCCGATGCTAATTCCGTATTATAGTAATATTTCTAACTTTAACAAACGTTCCTCAATCTTACTTCAAGAAAATCATCATAAATGTCGTCATAGATCCAGTGTAACAATCGCTGATGTCGTAATCCTATTTAGTACAACAGGAAAATCATGATGGATCGTCCAGTAAACGTGTAAGACAACAATTTTATGTTATTGTAGAGCGAATACACATACGATGTATTTCACTGACCATTTTGCGCAGAAATATTGTTTGTTTACCTCTCCCTCTTCTGTCGTCGTTCTTCTTCAGCTCCTATGGCAAGAGGACATTTTTTAGCGGGTAAAGTTAAGTCAATATAAGGTCCCTTCAGGTCCCCACTGAAGCACGAACCGAATTCTGTGACTACTGAAGAGGAAATATGGTGTTACAAATTCAATTATAATTCTTTAAGAATATTCGACTATATTCTTCCAGAACACTGTTTCCGTGATATTCACATGTAAAAAACATGTTGATAAATCCTAAGGGCAATGTCGCTCGTAACGATTCTTAATTCAGACATAAAACGCCATATAAACCTACTAAAACATACCTTCTCTTAGCGGATACCACGCCCATAGCCATCAATCTATTTACTTCGCCGACATAGGTAATTAACCTAGGAAACGATCAGCACATCGTATTAGCTGCTAAATGACCTTATTTGTCCATCGACGGAAGAAAAGCGGATACCCAGACGACTTTCCTTTTAACCCGTGAGAATATACTGACATTCTACCCATTGCTTATTAATTAAAATACCTGTAGATTTTGCAAGTCGAGCCTCTTAAGTAATTGGTGTAGCGATTAAATTGTTGCAGCTTTAGGTAATGCAGCGATTTATAGAACTGTAGTATCGCCTTCTTTATGTTGGGCGTAGTTTTGATCTTATTTGTCTCTTGCGCGTGAGAGTTTTGCCTTGTTATCTATTTTCTGTTTTTTTTATTTGTATGTATGTAGGATATGACGTGCTTCTTCATTTATTTTCGCGTTTTTAGATCCGGCTGGGAATAAAAGGGATCTCCCCTTGACCAAGAATCTTCGTATCACTTGCGCAATTGATGCAACTGTAATATCACATATCTTAAGATAAGAAACTGTCTGACAAATCAAAGCCCTTGTAAACATAATTACTCAAAATTCTTTGCCTTCTAGTATGCTTCTACTCCTACTTGATTTAATGGATGCGCTTATGGAACTTTTTCTCTTTACTACTACTTAAACAGATTTTGAAGTTTGTCACACAGATGGTTGATAACCTAGATTAGATTAACGCATGATTTCGCGAATTTTTTTTAGAAGTAGTCGAAGACGCGGGCTAGGCCTAGTAGTCACATAACCTTATAACACAGCCATTAGTACAACCAAAAGGTTGATATCCTCATTGAATGAATATAAGACAATAGTTGATTGATCCGGTGTAATAAAACTAATAAATCAAAATTTGAATGAACGATCTACGCTTATAGAATGAATGGATTGTGCCTTTGGCCTGCCCCGCGGTTTTGTAGTACCGCAATGCGGTGTTTCATGGTGATGTTAGCTTTATTGGAATAATGATGGTGGGGTTTAGTATTAGGTTAAGTATTTCATGCTGTTAAATAGTTAATACGAAATGTGTTAAATAGTTAATGCTCCGTCAAAAGAGGTATTTGTAATAAACTTATTTTCCTAATGCTATCTACTTATATTGACTGTAATCTGACTCTCACGCTATGTATTTCTACATGGATACAGGAAAAGTATAAAATCATATAATTAAAATAAATTCGAATAAATCTGCGGGACAGAGCTACCCTGTTTTTTATATAAACTTTTTTCTACAGTTTCAACCTATTACGAAAGCTTATTTTAGTCTAAAAATTTTATCCTCTGTTCATTTCATTGAAGGTAGTTTTAGCTGTCTGCTATATTGCACAGACATTGGTTACTTTAGCAAACAATACTTAGTATGTAAAGACTTTGTAGAAACCACTTCAATTGATAACATACAAATAACTATTACGTCGTAGGATGTATTTAAATTGTGTCTATTGGCAATACAGGTATTTCTTAGACTCTTATAGTAACACTTCATTTTATCATGATTATACGTAGATTTGTAATCATCAGACACTGAAATTCAATAGTACTCAAAAGATCATGTATTTTAATTATTTAAGCTTAAATATAGGTTAAAGGCTTAACCCATCCCTCGACCAGGAAGAGACCCTCGCTTAGCAGTGGGACAGTCATGGGTTAAATAAGAATTGTAGATATGCCTATGAAAAAATATGACACTATACTTATACTGCTAATTGTACCTTATGAAGTTCGGCTGTCAGACATTGTAACGCGATCTAAGTTCTGTTGTTACTATAGGAATAGAGCTTTACGGACATTTGGTTTTCAAAAATTTGATGATGAAGGAAAATACCTTCCAGAAGAAAATGAGTTAGTTACTCTCAAGTACCTACGAACTATCAAAATATTTATATAGGAGTATCGATTATACCTAATAGAATCATAAGGCAGTTCATACTTACTCGATAACTAAAGTCCTACAAAAGTAGCAAACTACTTACTACAGGTACTTGAAATAACAATTAAGTATTACATATCAAAGGCTCATTGTAACACCAAACAGTGCAATACGATGCAAAGTTTTTGCGCTGCGCACGCGCCGGCCGCCACTGTCACCACTCACTCTTGTTATTGTAACACAAGATGTTTTACCAAAACTGGACGAAATGAAACCTGTTGTTTTACCCACTGGTCTGATTACGACTCTCTTTTTAAATATTTTTGTTGTATTTTTAAGTTGGTAATTTTCCAGATAGATTTTTTTGGTAAAGTTCAAGGTGTTTAGAATTTTATCTTTTTGTTAAACGCTAGAGAATTTTATGCCTAAGTCTCTCTTAGACTTGTTTCGTATAATTTTCCCATAAAGTTGGTATGAATAACTAGTTCAATAACAGTAGGTATATGGGTTTTTTAATAAGGAAAATAAAAGTAGTGACTTATTGGGGGAAAATTTTGTAGCAAAGCATTCTATTTTCAGCTCATTTGGGTCAAATGCTGACACTTATGATAGTTAATGATACAGAGAGTGAATTTACCGCTACGTTTATTTCCCATTCGAGTGGGCAGAATCCTGAGAACGCCACTAGGCAGGACTTACAAACTGCCCTTGATTCATAGGCCAAAAAACGCCATTTGGTACGATTTTTACAAACTTCCCTTGGGTCATTCACATCCATACATCTTATTTACCCAAACATTATTTCAAAAATAAGCATAAAATAAAACTTTCCAGCTACTATCATCGGTCATTAGTCCAATTGTCACAGTAATCAATAATCCTTACTCAGCTTCCATTTATTCGCACGCCTCTCCGTCACTTCGATATCCTTTATAGGTTATAATTAGCCACCAACCCATTTGTGGTCACATTTTCCATACCGTTAAACACGGTTAATTATTTTATGAAAGATTAAGTCGTTAAGCCATAATTTTCCCATGAAAGGGCAGATCCCACGGAACTGTTATGGTGATGTAATGCCATGAATGCAAAAATATCTTGCTTATTTTATTGATGAGCTACCTTGATAATTATCCCCAACCCACACAACCAGCGTGGTGGACTCTAGGCCTAACCCTCGTTTGGAAGGAGACCTACCTAGCAGTGGGACAGAAGCAGAATAAAAAAATATATTCTGCTGTTTAAAAGTCATATTGTTTAACCAGTTTAAAGCCTTTAACGTGGCTGCTGCTAATTTAATAAAAAACGGCAGTGATCGACTTCTAATTTTCCTAC
Source organism: Anticarsia gemmatalis (assembly GCF_050436995.1). NCBI lineage: Eukaryota > Metazoa > Arthropoda > Insecta > Lepidoptera > Erebidae > Anticarsia > Anticarsia gemmatalis. Next base: position 1,671,040 of record NC_134756.1, on the reverse strand, counting down.
CGAAGCATGACTTTCAAATAGGGACCTGTGAAAGGCCAACCATCTATGAAATCCACGCATAATTTTCCTCTTATGTATGAACACTCCGAGTGGTTTGGTTGTCGGGAGCAAATTCGATGATTTTAATGGAATCGTAAGATTTGTACCAGCTTTTAAGTTTTATTATCGTATTTTTCCAAAGAATTACCTCTACAAACACTTTGTATTTTCTAGGAATTTGTTAAATGTTTCTTCAATGGGTGCGTCTTAACGAGTGTCACATAAAAATGTCTATTTAAAAGCACTTAAAGCGTTGCTCAAATAGTTTTTGGGTTATTGAGATGGATTGTCATCAGAAAGCCAGTCTTTGTCTATCAGCCTTGGGAGACTGGCTCACGGACAGTAGTTATTACACGTATAAATCAATTAGACTTGAATTGTCTTGCCCGACCTTCTAGTAGATTACCAAGGGACTAATTACTTTAGTTGGTGTTGAGTTGTAAAAATTGAGGCGCAGCTTCGGATCAATAGTGAGATTGAGGTCGAGAATTCTATCTTGAATGTAGGTGAGAATATTGGATGGAAATAACAATCCCAAATCCCTTCTGGGACAATTAGGGCAAGATCTAGTTAAGGCTGAATATATATAATAATAATATGCTGACTGTGATAAAATTCTGTAGGTATTTGTTTTCAATAGTCAAATGCTACTCATGCGTCGTAAAACCGCAAAATTAAATCTCGTTTGTTTTTAGCTGAACGTATGTATATAGAGTCCTTCTATATCATTATCTAGCCATTATTCTCAAAAGCCCATTGGCTACTTGATAAAACTTAACATCATAATCAACACTACTCAGAAATCCAGTAAAAACTCCTCTACCAACAAAATTCCTGAGTAACCGATACGGTGCACTGATAACTGACCATTTCTACAAGAAACATAAAACGGGTCGATAGTGAAACGGACCGTAACGCGTAATGTTATGTTACACGCCCTTTGTTGACTTTATCACCATGGTTTATGGTAGAACACCATGGTTTTATGGCGCAGTGAAAGCTTGTTCGACGTTTTGCCTTTAATCTTAGGGATTGCATGGTGTTATACTTTCCTTTAGCCCTTTGAAGGTAATTAAACGTGCTAATTTTAACTTAAAAACATTCTTGTGTTGGAATTCTCATGCACTACTACATCGGCAATTCAATTCCTTTCACTGTAATGCAGATGAATCGCTAAATGGTATTTTTAACAAATTCTACCTGAGAAATAATAAGTAATGGCTGTAGACCTACTTTGAGTTTATCCGAAGTCGTTACAATGTATGAAAAATAGTAACCCCCTGTGCAGCCTTATCCAAGTCTCTGATAGAAATAACCGTTTTCAGAATTGTATTACCTAAATGCTGCTATCTATTAATAATATGAATTTCCATCATCTCCATACAATTTAAAGGTGTAAACTTTGTTTTTAAAGCTCTCCCACGACTCGGAAATTGTTAGCCAGCAATATCCTTCAAATTAACCAAATGAAGAATAAAGAAAAACAATATATTGTGCGTCCATTGTCAAGTATGTAACTATGATCAATAAATAAAAATATACTTAAGCAAAGGGCCGTGGGAAAATAAATCCATTCTCAGTACGCAGTGGTTTTTTCTTAGAAACTACGTCACAAGTCGTTTGTTGAGAACTATTATATTATTATACCAGTTTGATCTTGACGGTGTGAATATTATCAATGTCATTGGACTCGTAATCTATTGATTTTATATATCTATGTTTTTCTTTAGGTATATTATGTGGATATGGTAATTTTTACGAGGTGTTTTGTACCGACTGATCGATATAATTTATCTGATTCGATCGATATATTTTTATGGGTGATAATCATGATAATATAAATGAAAGCTTTTTATTTAAAATTTAAGACTTGTTTCTAAGCGTAATATTTCTCGACTTTTGAAAGGTCGTTAAGAATACTATCTGCTGTCTGAAACCTGCAGCCTGAAAATCATACAAAGCTTCTCAATACAAGTCGTTATGCCGGCTTCCTACCATTCAGTAGTTATTCAGTCGATTAGGTAAGCAACAAAACAAGGTTGCTGCTACAACGTATTCGTAGAATTTTCCGCAAACACATGTTACTTGTCATACGCTATTCATTAGTTTAAACTATTCCTATTTGTGTCATAATAACCGTTTCGTTTGCAAATGACAACACTACGTTTTCTAAATCGAAATCTCATTGACAAAATTCAATAGCGTATTCTGCAAAATTCTGACACCCGGATCTTTTCGCACGCGGATTTCCTATATGAATTCCATTTTTGGCAAAAGTTTTCTAGTTGACCGTTGTAGCAGTTGTCTATTAACCTATAGTAATAATCATGGCAAGTTAATCATTTCACGAGTACATAAAATAAGGTTTCTATAAAAGTTTGGTTCGTGTAGGTGTAACTACTACCACCTTTTCCTAACATACTGTGAAATGCAACGAGGAACTTAAGTCTATATTTTTATTAGAACTACTGTCTAGGTATCAATGCCCTCAGATTTCAACGAATCTAAACCATAACTCATAAAATATATGTTCGCCGCAATAGTTTGTTTTATTTTTATTGAAACTCATCATTTTATTGCCACATCGTGATTTGAAACTGCCAAAAATGCACTATCGGATATTTCACGATCTTTCAGTATCGCCGTTAGAAGATAAACCCTAAAATACGACCGATTTCGATAACTATGATACATCTAGCTACCTACTTTAAAACAAGAGCTTTATATCTCTTTATATGTCTATAGTATTCTGATTCAATCCACTATTAATATTTTTTTCTTTATCGTGAATCAACCCGTCTTCTCACAATATTAACCATTTGCACACGTATCTCACTGCCAGACCAAAGCCTCTCCTACCAAACATCCATCTTTGGACCTGTTCCATTTCTAATCACGCTGTACAAAACCAAAAAAATTGCTTTGCTTCTCAGCTAAGGCTATACAAAGCAGCCAGTATATTGTACCAAATAGGCTGTAAATGTCGAATTAAATTGACAATAGGGGTTTTTATCAACCACCTAATAACGACAGAAGCAACATAAACAGCTATTCTCTTATCATTGCTTCCTCATACATATTGGGCATAACAAACGATTATAGGCCTTACGGGTAAAACCCAGTATGATGTTTATAGTTGTGTTTCGCATGACAATGGAGTGTTGCACACGTACGGAGTTTGTACAAGTGGTTGGATGGTGGAACAATGAAGTACTTGTGAGATTTGTTCGAAGGTTTGTACCGTCTGGAGTTAGGGAAACGCTTTGTTCGTTGTTCAATTGATATTAATGGACTGGAGAAAACAGTGAGACATTAAGACATAATCTGTAATAGACTGGATAAGATTAAGTAATATTGTATACGACCTAATTATGTTTCTAAGTCATATATCATCACATTACATAAATTACTTAAGAAATGGCACGTTTCTTTTACGTTTGCACACGTCCAATCCTAACAATTAAATAATCATTGACTCCAGTATATTTTTAAACTGCACTTTCAAAACAAATTAGACACCTACACGACCCCAATACAGTGGGTGAGTGACCCAGACTATTGACAGAACAATAAAAAACTTAATTACCTACCCATTAACGTCCCAATTCGTTTGACACTGTCACACGATCGCCCTTCAATCATCTGTAACCATTTTTCTAAATCAATCCACCTATCAGATTTCTTAGTACAACTGTTCAATAATAATACTTAATCTATGTGCAATAAAGTTGATATTTATTTGATAGTACTAGTATGGTAATCTCGACCTAAATAGCCAAGATGGTATGCACGGGCGACAGACAATCTTAATTGCCGAAATCAAATACTGTCGTGGCAAAGTTGCAAATGAGACTTGCATGTACCGTGGGATCTGAATATTTGTAGGTTTATTAATCCGATTATATTGTTGTTTGAATATTTATGAACTTACTTGTTTGCTATCTACGGATAAGTTGATACGATAAGACCGACTGAATGACCACTACTCAGATTTATAGATTGACAAGGTTCTGTAGCGTTAATCCGGTCAGAATTCGGATAGGTGACCATTTCCGAATACAGTTTTCAGTGTGCATTGAATAAGACCACATTATATCAATCCGACGATAGTCATTTTTAAAGTGCCTTAAACGTATTATTCAATCTGAAATGTAATCATTACCCGAGAGACGAGGGTTCAATGTCTCCACATGTTAAGATTGACATTAATTTGGGCATTATACCGTTACCGTTTTGATAAAAGAGCTTCGAAACCGGCCGCCATTAGGCATTATTAAACAATCTTGTACCCAATGTCCGTCTCAAATTGAGCGACACAATCGAAAATTGCCAATAATCAAAAAGCAAACTTCGTTCGAGTTCGCGCTAATTGAGTTTTTACTGCCTTTTAATGGGTCAGACAGAATTCAGAATGTCTTTGAATATTTCAATATTCGGTTTTCCTTGATCATTTATTATGAGGGTAGCTTCTTGATACCCTTGTTTACTAAGAAAGTAATGCAAATTTATGAATTGTATTCTTTGGAATGATTATTCGCTTACATTTGAGATCTTATGCGTTATAGATACTGCGAAATAGATATTTGTCTGGTTTCGTTCCGGTTGACAATCAGTTGCATCGCAGTTTCAAATCGGTTATTGCTAGTGAAAATCAGTTTCATAACAGTTTCTGTTCTGTATTTGTTGAAAGTAGGAAATATAAAGTGATATGTAACAATCGTCTTGTGTAATATCTATTGTGGGATATGATGTATTTCAATATACATTTCAAGTGTTTCTACTTTATCAATTATTGTGATTCACCATACATGTACGTATTCGCCTGCAAAGACGTTATACGCTATTATACGCTATGATGACAATACCTTTAACCTTTATTCGCAAAACTCCTGACGATCAATACACGAACAAGTTAAACATTTGCTTGTAAAATATTTGTTTTAAGCTATGTTTAACGGTACACGCTCAGGTAGTCTTTTTGTTTGCGTACAATCTTTTTTGCAAGCTTTTATTTACCTTACTTAAAGCACATTTAAGCCCAATTTTACCCTACATAATCACACAATACATATTATTATATCCTTAGCCATATTAACGTAGTTTTTAGTTTAAAATATCATAAGATCTATCGCCAAACTGGTCACAAAATATGTCAAGGGGGTTCTTTAAACTTAGATTAAATCGCACGTTTTTGCAAACGAATTCCGGTGATTATAACTAAAGTATTGTTAAGTTTCTTGGTTTACACGTGTTAGTCCGATAACTAAATACCTTAGATAATAATTATCTACTAACTCTATCTATAAGATAGCGAGCTTATGTAGCTATTATATTCCAATCCGGTATTTTACATCTGATATTGTAAGTTTTGATTTGTATCGTAATTAATGACTTGTACGAATCAATTAGGTTTATATGACGAAAGGAAATTGAACTAAGAGTGTGATTGGTTCCTATCGTTTGTAAAGAGTAAGCCAGTTTCAAGGGAATCTAGACAAATCATTTAATTAGGAGTAAGAAGTACCTTTACAGATCATTTAAACTGATTATTAATACAGCTGCTTTCCCACTTCTATCTTTCTTTTCATGAGTATTCAATAGTAATCGCTTTTATGAAATTACTCTTAGAAATTCGTTCCACCTGACTCCATCTTCGCTTTCGTAATGTTCCCTACAAATGTATTCCCGGAATGATTCGTGACGCACCTTGCAATCAGTAGCCTTCCTATAAATAACCGGTTGACCACAACAGGGACTCGAGTGCTCCAAATGTAACGAACCTGCCTAGCCACTGAGTCATTCGCCAAGATTTTTATGATTCATAAATCTTACCGGAAGATGTCACTTTCGAATCGTTGATTTCTTTATTCCAATTATACAGTTGTACGTTTTCCAATTTATTTTGGACGTTTTTGACTATTTCTTGATTATGGTAAATAATATTTTTTCCTCGGAAGCTACGTCAACGTGTCTTTGAAGCCTGGTAAAGATTTATAAATGCATGATACCTTCTTCAAGAAAATGTTCTTTTCATATTATACTGATCTATAATATGAAAAGAACATTTTCTGTATCTCTGCAACAAAATGTCACCTGTGAGATTTCGTGCAAATAAATTGTGTTTCCTATTTAGTAGCGTCGGTAAAAATAATATCAGTTAGGTACTTTTTGAAGATGTTAGACTAATAAATTGACAAACGAGTAATAAAAAACAGCTAATAAATGCCAAAACACCCGGTGCAATAAAACTACCTAATTTGTATTTTATGACATTTATAATAGCAACAATATTTTTATAGCGTAAACAGGATTTAGAATACTCTAAATCAGGATTTTCCCACTTTTTTTTTTTACATATTTTGGTACGACAATTTTTCTCAGACCACTTATAATAATACCGTAGTAAGCCACAGCTTGGGAACCGCAACTTTTAGTTGGTTTTAGTTTTTACTTTTAGTTTTCTTTTGACCTATACTGGCTAATTGTTGAGCAAAGATCTCCAGAGCAATCTACATGATAGTCGTTTTCTGTCAATCCTTTACTTATTGGTACAAATCATCACTCTATCGTATGTTGGCCTATCCCGACCTTCAGGCATACCCTGATGACACTTGCCCACATCTAAGTTAATTTTCAAAATCCTAGCAACTTTTTATTTATTTATTTATTTATCACACACTTACATCTAACATTACATTCACTAAGACTAATGCGTTAGAGAAGTTACAATATATCATTCTTATTTGCTAATAGTATAACTTATTACACAATATGTGGCTTTTGTGAATTCGTTCAGAGAACATAAAAATATATCAGTCGGATCAGCTACATCGTTGAGCGTGCGCAACGCCCGCGTCAGCGGAGAACAACTTAGAATTTCGAAATCAATGATCAATCTAAATCTACCAATTTTCAAAAAACAGTTATAAATCAGCCTCGGTAGTGGAAACAAAGTAAACAAAAGGTCATGAAGCCAAAACGTAGTGCCCAATTATTTGATTATCGATTTGCGCAGCAAGCAATTAGCGAATCTCTCATCGTTATCTTTTTACTGACCGTGTATAATAAAGAAGTGAGTTTTTATGCTGTTTACATATTCAGTTCTTAGAATCTGATTGTTGAAATGTATGGATCGTATTGTTAAGATTTGTAGCCTTGAATTTGTAAGTCTAGTGTGTAGGATATATTTTTTATTTATCGTAGGCTTTTAAATAATTTAGACTCGTCATTTTAACAACGCTCTCCTTAAGAGCCTAATAAAAGGTTGACTACCCTTTTCTTACATTTTTATTTGTTAGTGATGACCGCCAGAAACTTGCAATTTTATTCCAGTTATTTTTTATAATTGTTGGGCTGCCTGCAACCGCCTTCAAATAGAAACTGGAGCTGTTTATGTATTTATTAAAAAAGGTTTTATATGAAAATATCTTGCATATGTAGGAGTTTTGGCAGCTTGAAGAAAAAAGTTAAGTTTCACATTTGTTCCATTAGCAAATGGAGATTGCAAAGAATATCTATTATTTTATTGTATAGTACCAATGTACTCATATAAACAATTTTATCCAAATAATTCTAATGCCATTTGAGACAATGAACACAATTGTACGAATGGACCATATTTTATCTTAATGTAGGCACATTTGGCAGCGATCGTGACTTTGAACTTTCCACGTTATTTAATCCTATTGTTTCATCTTTTCTTTTAATAAATATGTAACTACTTAAACATACAGTTATTTTATTTTTTATTACTAGTATGTGTTATAAATCAAAATTATTACCTAGACCAATTAGAAAGAATTTCAAACTGCCTACCTTCATTTTATATTGCTGCAAAATGCCAGCATATTTGCCCACACGTTTTAGACCTAATTAATAGCTCTGATTTGGAGGCTAAGTAAAATAACAATATCCATATATCTTAATGACCTAGAAACTAAATGTTTCTGGCAGTACTGTCAAGTGCCTGGAGCCCCGACTTCATAAAGCAATGTAAGAATGATAAAAGTGCAAAAAAATCCATGAGATCAAATGGTGATATGGTTTTCGATAACATATTAGGGACTACAAAGGTTTATCTGTAGACAGTGTGACGTCTCTTTAGAGTCGGTTGATGTCTTGTCTCCCAGCTTTGTGGTGAAAATAATAAACAATACATGTTTTTCTCAACGGTTTATAAATGACCTTGAGTACAAGGTTAGGGAAACCCACTTCATTTTCAGTCCTTTAGAAAATGTTTGCTATTTGTTTTTCCTTATTTACATTATAGGTATTATTAATGGTATTTATTGCGTACTGGTGTACGAAACATCGATTTAAATTATGCGTAATGTGTTGTTTTAGCTATGCGAATGTAAAAGGATTTAATGTTTCTTAACCTTTAAATAATCTGGATTGTTTCCAAAATGATTTTATTAGGCAATGTGTCGTACGTAGTATGGAAATCAAACGAATTATTTTTCAAACGTTTTCATTTCTATATTTTTACAAACTTGCAAGCACTGTACTATATTCTTCAAATCATGGGTTTTCATACATTGCTGTTCGACGTTATCAACCTCGTTTAAACAGTTTAATAGTTACCTGTTTTTGGTATTACTCACGGGGTTCATTTGGCACTCCCAAGCACTTGACATTCTGTAACATTTTGACAATAAAAAATCAGTACTCTTAAAAACTTTTCTTCTCCTCACTTTGCCACTAATCTCCCATGACCTGCAACTCAAAACAACGCTATAACACTGTCAGTTTTCCACTTACAAGTCTATTGGTCCACGTAACCTCTCCTCACAGTCGCGCTATAAACAGCTGATAATGATTGCATCAGCGTACCTAGAAACATGCGTATCTATTACTTTAGATAACACTTGTTCCCACGAAACTATAGGTGACAACTATTTGCTACACTGCATTTTTAGGCTTACGTACCCAATGCATAAAAACGGGAGCCTATAATTCTAAGCTGTCTTGCTGCCTGTCTGTCGTAAGGCTATCTTATGAACTGTGATAGGTAGACTGTGAATTTTTAACATATGATGTATTTCTGTTGCCGCTATAACAAAAAAAACGGTCCTTTTTTTAAAGCAGGCTCCAATACAGCTGCCATGATTTTTATCCCGTTTTATTTCTTTTAGCGAAGCTTATAGGTACATTGGTTTATGTTTATTGAAATATGCCATTTCGAAAAGAGCACATCTGTTATGTGAGTGTAATGAGAGATGTGCCCTTTTCGAAGTTGCATATTTCATTAATCTTGTGTCACGGAAACTCAAACATGCCGACAACGGACGCAAATGGATACGACCTGATCCAATAGAATAACAGTATGTTTCTGCAAGCAGGTAATAGGGTCAAAGGTGACCACCTTATTCACTTCAAGACTTCGTGGTCAGGTCTATTATTTGCCATTTGGTTAGAATTCCTGTAACTAACTGTCAGCAAATTCGATACAATATTGATTTTAAATGAACGTATAGCGGGCGGCTTACAAATATTTTTTGTGATCGTTTTTGTCACTTAGTCAAAGTACGCCTTAGCAACAGTTCGCAGATTTGAACATTGTACTGTAAAAAAATCTATTCAAACTGTAATTTATTCACGTGACTGATAATTACTAGGTCTAGAGTTCGGTTCTCAGGCTCAACAAAAATTTTATTGCGTTTTTGTTTTGATACTTCTTGTAGAGATCGGGAACTGGTATTGGATCGCAATGGATTATGTCACGTAATCATGTTGTACTAAATAAGTAGGTTCAGAGTCTGGTGCTTCTTGAAAGTTTTTAGAATTTGATAATTATTATATCAATGGACTTTATACACGCTATTATATGTTATTTTCGGAGTATTAATTTTCTCGTTACTTTTTTCTGGGGATAACTGACTACGGCTATAAAAAGTACAGAAAATAGACAAAAAATAGTATAGACAATTTTAAACGCGTGTTGAGGTGCTAAACTGTGTGTCACGGTGACTCTCGATTTTGTGACACAATTGCTGGTCAATGACCTTCCGAAAACTCGCGACTTATTAGCAAACAGTCTTATCAGATCGCTTTATGTGATTCTTGTCTTTTGTTCTTTTGAACTGCTACCGTTTTTTTCTCTTATATGAACTTTGGTTAGAATAATATGAATTGAGTTTAATACATTTTATAAAGAATTCATTAGGTATACCTAGGTCCCTAGTTAGGACCGGTGTATTTGGATGGAGGCTTATTCCCTGCAATGAGTGTAGAAAGGCTAAAAATGATAATTAAGCAATATTTTGGTATGTTTTTAAAGTTGACGACACAATTACGTTAGGTATACTAAAGCTAAAGATAAACATTCTTACTACTAAGATACCACCTACTTATTAAAAATAGCTCCAATCACTCGCAAGCTTCAATATTTAAGTAATCAGTCTTACATAGCAAATTTTCACACGGCTCTTGCATAGCCTGAAGCTCTCGCCATCTTGTTTTATCATAAATTCTGTTTACTCACCAAAGACTTGCCTATGCCCCGCAGATAAACATGGCCACTTATGTTTCACTTTGCATATTTTGTACAATATTTTACATTAAATTTAAATATATTGACTGATCGGTGTACCGTTCGTTCGATGTTTATTTTGATCACCATGAAATGTTTTTATTGATCATCGATTTGAACTCTGGGGCAACCTGAATGTTTAATAGGTTCGTAACCTCTACATATTTTTATTGTAGATAAGTTTTGCAATTCCAAATAACTTTGAATAAGGAGAGAGTATTATGTACCTATACATAATTTATTCCATTACTTACTCGGGATCTGTTATATAACAACATTATTGTCTCTTTTTTTGGAAGGTATCTGAGGGTCTAAACTGATGATAGCTAACTAACTTAGTCATTTTAGACATATCTGTAGGACAGATATAAGGTCGGGGAAAAAGTCTTTTCGCATTATAGTATGTATGAACTTGTAATATTAGCGTCTACAGAATATTGTATTTCTAATTTCAATCACTTCAAAACACTTCAACGCACCTTCGCCTTCGGTATCTAATGGGACGTACATTGGGAAAGGTAGCAGCTACCATTATGGGAAACTAGCGGAAACCATTAATTAACAGCCTACTGCACCGTAAAGGTCTAGAAAGGGTTTGCATTGTGCAATAATTACCTGGCACGGGCTGCGCGTTGCCATAATTATGCCAAATGCTGTTGGTGTTTGCCGACGCAGCTGTGCTTTCTGTGTTTGTTGATAGTATCTGATAATTTATTTTAGGGACTTTTTTAGAGCTGGTTGAACGTTGAAACACGTTTCTGTCTTCTATGTATGGTGTAGGAAGTAGGTAAAAGGTTCGTACACAAGAATGTATTTAAATAGATGAAAATAACACAATTCATTATTTAATACAGGTCAGCTCCAACACCAGATGACGTTTCATTTCTTTTCGACCTGTCATAAAGGTCAAATGGTCTATCATTTTTACACAGCGTTTGGACACAAGCAAGACAAAAAAGTCCGTGTAAAATACTACTTTCTTCAAATAAAAGTGCATAAATAATATAAAACATCGATAATTTCCCTGATTATCTACACATTCTTTCCAAAACCTTAAAAATTTGATTCGTCGAACACACCTTACTTAATATCAAAAACTAAAAACGTGACGAGCGATACTAGTCGTTGAACGTTACACTGCGGTACCGGTAACCTTGGCCGGACCGTGCCATGCTCGGACCGGTACACCGGCAATACATAGCGACGGCAAAAAAATACTAGCGGCTTTACACCTTTGACGAGCTTTCCGTTTTTACTAGTTTGGAGAAAGTACGAAATTGCAGGCTTACTTCAGATAGAAGCGAATTTGGAATTTGGTATTGATCGAACTAATGTCAATAACAAATCGTAGTCTTAACTTAAAACTAGCGTATAAGCGAAGGCTGTCTCAAAATTGAAATATTATTATATGAAATACCTAATGCGTCAATTTTAAACAAGCATTCGAGATCATGCGCTATTGGGATTCTAAAATGGTCCTACGATTTGACATTAGTTGAGTCAAACCCAATCGATGTATAATGCGATTCTGACGGGAGAAAGCCTTTTGTTGGTGCTGGTGCTTCTTGAGTTCTGCCATTATAAAACCCCTTCCCCTTCACCTTTTGGAGTAATATCAAGCCTCCACGTGTTCCAAGAGGTTGATATCATGCTAACTAGAATGAATGTAGAAGAAACTTGGCTCCTTTATTTTTATGATGCGATAGTTTCATATAAATATAAAAATTATGACTTGATAAACGTCAGAACAACAAATTAAAATTTCGATGCAATAAAACAGATATCAATAAAGCAATCTTGTAAATTATAATTTAAGTTCTTGTTAGTCTAATAACAATTATATTATTTAATGTTATTCTCTCAACGAGTACTCGTTGTGTTTTTATTCTATGATGTAATCGATATTTATGAGTTGTAGTAATAAATAAATATGTTCTGTAATGAGATCTTGATATAAAAACTGTGGAAAACCAATCGCATTTATATTCTTGTCAATATTAATATCCGATGTATAATGTTCGATAGCACTTTTGCAACAGTGTTTTTAACATTTCTACTAGTTATTATATCATAGGATACGGAAATTATTGCGATTTTACCCTTAAATGCCGGACATTTCGGCGCAAGTTACACTGACGGTCTTCATTTCTACTACCTGTCACGTTATCAATCATATTTTGTGTATGAAAATATCGATATTATGGTTGTTATAAATTTAAGCCATTACTGTCTTACTGCTAGGCAAGGGTCTCCTCCCGTAATGAGGGAGGGGTTAGGACTGAGTCGACCACGCTGGCCAAGTGCAGGTTGGGGACTCTATGGCTGTTAGTCAAGAATAAATACACAGGGGTTGCAAATTTACTTTAAAGTTGATAAACAGTAATCATTTTACAGTCTTTCATTGATAAAAATGCTGTTGAAAATGTAACAGTGACTTTTTTCTTTAACCTGTATCCCTTACATCTTGTTATATTCTTTCTTCGAAATGTTTAAATGTTATTTATATTATTATTTAACTAATAATCCTTTTCTTTTTACAGGTAAGCCATTGATACTGTGAAGAAAACCATTATTCAGTAAGAACATACATTTTTAATACGATGCTTTGAAACAAAGTTAACGAAATAATATCGACGCTATGTGGTTCTTGAAATCAACTTTTATAACATAAATCCGTTTATACTCGAAGATTTAGAGTTAAATACCATAGATTCCATAATGGACGCGATTCCGACCCCAATTGAAAGGTGGTTTTTATTAGGGAGCATTAGCTACATGATAAATAACAAAATTGGTTTCCCTATCTTGTAGAAATGTCCAGGAGACTGAGGTGTATGAAATTCACCCATATCACCCATATTTATTCAATACAAAGCAGTATGCCAAATATATTTCTCCTCCCTATACTGGGATTAAATATAAATCTCGAGACCCACAAATAGCATTCTCATAACAGTCCAAAAAGTCCTACTTCCCCTAAAAAAAAAACTAAGTGTACAATTAAACACTTGCCTATTGCGAGTTTAAATTAACATCGTCGAGTGCCATACAATGTCCATTGAAATGTCACTTCGACGGTAAAGCATTTACTTGTTACATTCAAATTCACTTAGCTTTCCACTACGTAGCTTGTTGTAGTAATTAGTGAATGATTGTATGGGTATACGTACAATTTGTTGGTTAATGGAGTAATGAGGGAGTGAGATGGATGTATTGCGTTAGAAAGAGATGATTGAAGGTTTATTAGAGTTTGGTATTTCGGTTGTTTTGGATGTTTATTGGGCTGGCTGTATTTTGTGGTTAAATCCATATTATTTCTTCTTTGACATTCTTTTGCTCGAACTTCTAATATTCCTTATACACATTGTTAATATACTCAAAAATAAAATCCAAATCTGACTGGATATTGCAGTAACCAAAACCATTCAGGCAAATTATGTTAAAGCTAGTATTTTTACTACAGTTTATGATTACTCCGCGTAACAACAAAACAATCACAACAAAATATTCCTCGGATTTGAATAGTTGTTTCCAGACACACAAAAATTGTGTAGATTTATGTTCAGTGACGTACATAAATCAACGAATAATATGCCTAACCCTCTACTAAAGAACAGGTGTGAATATAAATAAACTAAGGAGCTAGCAATATACAATAACATAACAACATAAGGGGTCGAGACTCTTCGGAATGCGTGTAATTTCATCATATACCACCGCCCACTCGAAATACCACCCTTCTCCCAACATAATAGAGCTTATATTTGAATATCGTAGTACATTGTTTACGTTGCTCGTGAAACCTGACGAAATGCCCGAGCCCCATAAGGTATGTAGGATACGAATATATCATACTAGCTCTTGTCTGCGACTTCGTTCGCAAAGACTGTAATGATATGGCTTGTGTAACTAAACTACCGGCAACAGTTAGTATTCCTATAGTCTACGTAGTGTCTACCTACCTAAAAAAAGGCATAATTTGATGTATGTATGTGGAATTCTGGTTCTTATGCTACACCACTGTCAAAGTTCAATCAAAATCTTGAGTATACGGCGAGTGAAACCTGCGCCGAAACGTTAGGCTTTCCATAGAAAAGTGCATGTTCGCATTCATTCTCGTATTCTTTTATATATTGAACATTCAACGCAAAAGTTTAAAAGTTATGATTAATCAAAATCCGTTCTGTAGTTTTAGCAACAACAAACATTCAAATTTTAGCATTTATAATATTACTGTAGGTGTAAGCACTTAGTAGGGTACATTATAATAAGTGGATGTTTCGAGAAGAGAGTACTTTTAAGTGGTTTTGCGATGTGCTAATGAAATGTCCTTTGTAATTGTAATGAATGTAGGCTAAAATCTATGTTGATTACGTTTGTACCTGGGGATGATTTAGTCGACGAAGGCGTTAGAAAGTTAATAAAAAACCTTTATAAGCCTAGCCTTCTTTTGCAAAGTTTGATTAAATACGAAATTAATAATTAGGCACGCTTTAATTGCCTGATAAAGAAATTAAAGTTATGAGTTTCTATTTTGTCCTTTGATCGCTTTAAAAATAAGAGGAAAATTAAATCATGATTCGATTTAATCTTTAATTATCGTCGTCCTTCCTATCATTGCCTAATCAAGCAGATATTTAATTCAATAGAGACCAAAGACAATAATCAACCTCAATAATTTTCACAATCAAGATAATAATATCTTCTAAACTCAATTAACTCACAATCCACATCACAGCAGAACAAAGTCTTCATCCAGAAATTATCATCAGAATCTCAGTACCGAAATCCGTAGCACAATTAAGATAAGATCCCAATAAGGCTTTATGGTCACCGGAACTATTAACTTTCGTTCGTTCGCTATTTATGGCGTCGGTAATCGCTCCACCGACTATTATTTACCAATTAAATCACTATTAACTTTTACGTCAATGAAGTAAATCGTCTAATTACGTGGTTGAAATAGTTTTATGTATTTGGATCTTGAAGGCAGTGAATGATTATTTTTATTACGTATTAAAATTGTGTCTATGCGTACTTCTTGATATACGTACCTATAACGTGTTATATACTTATGTATTTTCACTATGCGGTTGGGTAAAAATGGGCCTACAACTAAGAAAAGTTATTCTTCAGTCTTAAAGAAAGTATCCAGGTTGTTATAGGTACATAATATATAGAATTTATGTTTATCTCTTTGCAGGATTAATAATGGATGCATATTTACACCATATTATTGCATATAGATAATCTCCTATATACAGGTTGTATTTTAATAGCTTTTGCCCTGGAAAATAAAGCCATATTCAAGTAGAATTATACTAAGGAAAGGAGATCGTTCGTAAATTTTCTGCAGTAAATATATTTTATTGCAAAGTTATATTCTCTACTTACGTTGATCCTAAAGGAAGCATTCAAAACGGTTTATGTATTTCAAATAACCCGCTTTTATTGATATGTGTGAGAAATAAAATTAGTAATAAATTGTAGTAATACTTTAAAAGGAATTAAATGTAAGTTTATGCAATTTGCATCCTGTTTATTTAGCTGCAGATCGGTGGATAGTGCGACACTTACTGTATAAAAACTTCGCTTCTACTTAAAATCTGATTCTAACTACGAGATCTTTAAAATCATAATTATATACCTACCTCCCCTTTTCTCTTTCTATACTTAGGCCCATCTCACCCAAATTATACATATCACATTTCCTAAGATTACCGTTTGTAGAACGACAAACATACTTACACAAAAATAACTTATTTGACTGCTAAAACAAGTCAAGTCAGTCCAATTAGCGCGTTAAAACAGACCAATAAAAACCCAATATTATTAGGGATTATCATAATGACGTAAACCCAGTACTTACATTACATAACATCAAGCCGGTGCATCTAACAAGAATAGTTAATTTACATTCACAATTGCTAAACCTTATTACAAAATTACTATTCAATAGTGGAAATCCTGTACTTCTAGACAACTTGCTGATTAACATAATACATAGCTGACCCCCGCAACTTCGCTTGTATCACATAAGAAAGAATGGGTCATAATTTTCCCCATTAAAAAAAATACTATTCCTCTGCACTTATTGGCCGTCCCTCATAGACCCTTCCCTTCCTCAATAAAAAGGCTATCCAACAGTTAAATATTTTTTCAATTTCGCACCAGTAGTTCCTGAGATTAGCGCGTTCAACCAAACAAACAAACTTAATTTTATAATGTTAGTATAGATTGCTAAACCTTATTTCAAAATTACTATTGAATGGTGGAAATCCCGCGGTCTTAGAGAACCTGCTGATTAACATAATACATTGTAAGCGACAAACTCACGATTACTTGCCGTGAGTGCCGTCTCGTTTAAAGAACATTGATCTTGTGTTATTCTCGCCGATTCTCAGAACTTGGTCATGTTGTAGGGTTGTCTAAACATGTGTGAGAAATATTCACAGGTGTGTTTTGGGGCTTAGCATTTAAATAAAAAAAATCGGATTAACTTTTCTAACCAATAACTGTAGCTAAGGGTATAGGGTATACCAAAAACAATATATAACCAGTATACCAACGCCAGAGTCATGGAACAACACAATTCATTACCAAAACATTATTGTGCTACGAATACCTTGATGATCGCTTTTTCCCAAATCAGTTATATCTTGTGTCATTTGGTGCATCTGTGTGAATAATTCAAGTTAATCTGATGTTCAAGTTAAATTCCATTATATCCCTTTGTAATAAGGCTGCCATGTTTTATTAGAAACCGATTTCAAAACATCCTAAAGATGCAAAAAAAGTAGTAGCAATTTATTTGCGAGTATTATTCAATACACGTCGTTGTTAACCCTAACGTATCTCGCTAAATGTACGTAAACAGCATTTTTTCCGCACACGTGAGTCCATTTGAATGTTTTTCTACGCATCTTCTGCGACTATATCTATCAGACCGATCTGTGTGAGACAAAAACGACTCCATTCTAACGTTTATGGCCATTTTAGATTATAACATGATTTTGAAGTGCCGTAAATTGGTTATTATGGTCAAGAATTACGTAGGTCATATCGTAAAGCCATAAGAAGACATTGGTGTTTATTATTCTGGCTCATTTAATATGAAAAAAAAAAAATATATTTCACCCATAGCCGAAAGTCAAGTAGTTACGCGATAACTTCTACAAGAGTTCTACAAACTATAATAAACCCAACCACTAATGTATTGCTTTTAATTCCATTTTTGTTTCTTAGAAACTAGTAGCATATAATATAAACAGCCCCTTTCATCTACTTACCGTCTAAAAATCACAGATAAACAAACCAATTTAAAAAATAATCCTCCCTATTTTTCTCAATTTTACTCTTCTCCATACTTAAATACGCTAAACCCTTAAAAGCGAGTTTATCCAAGCAATTTAGCAAGTAAAGCTTGAATGATAGTTGAAGCTTAGTTTACACCACACCTGCAGTTTAATTTGAATAGCTGCATAGTAAAATGTTAACAGCGAGCGGATTCAATTATGCTTTGTTTTAGAAACAATTTACACATGTATGTACTAAAATAAAGGTAGGGCAATATAATAAGTATAATTTACATTTGTATCTAGCTCATTTTTTTGTGATTCATATTGTACCTAGTTACGTTTCTTGCAATCTTCACTGCAAAAGGTATTAAAGTACATAGGTAGTTGAATAACTTTTGCTGTGATTATTATTTTTATATATTGATACCTAAACACAAAATCTACTCATATTGTAATTGCGAAAGTAACTGTCCGTCTGTTTCACAGTAAAAGTGCTGATCTTATTTACCTAGTTGAAATATGATCTTAAGTTGAAACTAAGTTTATTTTTGCTGACATTTCCCTTTATTTCTATACCATCTGGACTTAAAAGCTACGAAACCAATCTCCTAAAATCTAAATTTTATTCTAAACAAAAAAAGCCAGACGAAAATATACTACAAGAGTGAAATGCAGGTGTCTAACCCCACCCACGTCTTAACGACTTTAAAACCGGTACTACCGAATATGTTTACGTTAATAGACATGTTTACTACTGCTTTAGTGGTTTTTAGACCTAATGTTGACGGTCAAGTAAACTGTGGACTCGTAAAAACGCTATCGCCTTTGCGCATGCGCTTTATGAGATCGTAATGGACTTTGTCATCGACCTGTCTGGCGACGTTTAGGCTTTTGGATTTATATTTTCTCTTTTGACAGCACACAAGACAAAATGCTTCTTGTATTGTTATTGGAAGTAAAACTATACATTAACAATATTAGAAGCATTTTGCGTAAACGAGTTACAAACATGCAATACAAATGTATGTTTGTAACTTTTTCTCGCAGAAACTACTGAACTGTTATTGAAGAAATTTTGTACACTGAGAGTTTAAATCATAATAATAGGTTTCGAACTGAATTCGATGTTATCATTTAGATTCTAGACTTCAGTTCATCCTTAAAATTCTACACAGTCAAGTAGGTAATATAAAAAGGCAAACTTTAGTTACTTGGACTTTGCTCTATGTAGCGAAATACCAAATATCAGTAAAAATATGTATAAAACAGCACCTCAGTTACGAACTTTGATCTTTGCACACATTACAAAATTAAATAGCAAAGCAGCAATTCAAACAACTGATTCAATAAAGTAATATTTACATGAAACACATAAATAATAGAGACTGTGTGTCAACCGAGCTTAGAATTCATTGACCGTTGAACGCTAGCCGGTTTATCTGTCTGTCTGTCACCACTGGCGCCGCCGTACCTAACTACAAGTTTATTAATAACCCCCGGTTTTGTCTGCGTACCGTTATGGTAAAAGAAATCAACTCGAAACTTAGAAAACTAGTATTTTTATGATGTCATAGAGTAAATGTCAAAAGGTTGAAATGAAAGTTTGTTGTGCTTTTTTTCCGTTTTGTATTTACTACTTGATTCGTTATGTCTGTAATAAATTACTTATTTAATGGCTAACATACTAATGGCTTCTGTTAGGTCCAATCTTGTTAAGATCTTAATATATTCTATTACTATTTTATCATTAATTAAATCATTAATAAATTCTTTTAATTATACTAGACGCCGAATAACAGTTGAATATAATATTATTATTGTTTAAAATGTTGTTATTAGAAAAATCATTATATTTGCATACTTACATAAAAGTTTTTCTGAACTTATATTTTATAGTACTAGCTTCAACATACTACTTCAGTTGTCCGAAAAGATTTCCTGGGGTAAAAAGCGTAAGCACATTATAACCTATCTGTGTACAAAATTTTATCCAAAACCGTCCACATTTTGTGAACGAAACAAACCTTCATACATTCATCCTCACAAACTTTCGCATTTAAAATATTAGTAGTAGGCTTCTTATTTACACTGGTCATAATAATTATGTGCGGTTCAATGCTTTTTAAGTAACTACACACAGCTATAAACCCACAGACTCGGTCATAAAAAAGGTTCAACGGACAGACAGGCATGTCAATATATATAATACATTATTATATTAAATGTAGAAGCTAGCTATTAACCGCAACTTCACTAGTTATATATACCTTCCTTATTAAAATTTTCTAGTCGACATTCTTGTAATAATCGATTTACAGTTTATTTTTAGATAGGCTGTTGTTAATAGGCACCTTCTGCGGTTTTCTTCTAGGTAATAATCGTTGATAGATAGCTTCTCTAGTTCTCCTAGGTATTAAAAATATTAAAGCAATTTACGCAGACCAATATAATGTAATTAACTTTAGCGTTGTATTGTCAAATATCTAAAGCTGCGCAAGCTACCACAGCTGCCACTGCCGAAACTTCAATTTTAATCTTCAACTACCCAACCTATCCAACTAAGAATTTAATAGGATAATAGCCTGTCTCACGGCTTATGGATAAGTGTCAGGTATCTGTCTGACAGATAAAATGAGAGGAATCATTATGATAACAATTGTCGAAATTCCACTTGATAAACTAACCAATACCAGTATCTAGTAGTGCTAAAACCAGGACGTCTAGGACTGAAGATAGAAAGAAGTGATAGATTTGAGGTCAGGAACCTTCCGTGTTACATTTTTCTCTAACCAAGTTGTCTATGTAGAAGAAAAACTGTCTCTTGAGAACTACACCAACGTACCAACAGTATTTCTAAAGCAATATGGTGGACGATAGATCTTCAGCCGGACTTTAATGTCATATGACGACAACTAAATCTTTATGCCCCAATAAATTGTCTGCTTTAAACCTTACTATATACACTCAAGTACTATATACTACAGTATTAAGTATAGTATTTAATGTATTTATATACTATAGCAGTAGTACTATAGTATCGCGTGGGTGGTCTAACACCACACATTTTTGATAAACAAAGCGGTTATTATCTTACTAATGGTGTAACAGTTTCTCAGTTTTAATTGGACGGTTCTAACATCTGTTCTGATTGTTGCCTCAGGGTATTAGGTGTGGGGCCATTGTTTTAGTGCAGATTGTCTTGTAAACAGCTGTTTTACGTGATTGATTATACTTTTATGATTATGTATTTTGTGCATAAACATAGGTCGATTAGGATCGTACCAATTGGCGTTCTTTGATCTTCGCCTACCCCTATAGGAAAAATGCGTGATTTTATCGTTGTATGTCATAAGTCAATTAATTTGTGGCAAAATGTATGTTTTGATTTAGTTACTGTTCTTCTGCTAGGCAGTTAGGTTCTGATATAAGTCTTATAATGTGACACATAGGCTTAATTAAAAAACTTATCTACGGAATGGATACTTGTTCATTCATATTCTAAGTACGTACTTTAGATATTTTTAGACGCATTCCAAAAATGGAACTGGAAGCACTTATTACCTTAGGCATAATTCCAGCTTACATCATCCTTACCGCGTATTAGCTTTAATCAATGTTTTATTCCCAACCCTTAAGGAGATCTCGTCCCATTAATAGCCAGTTTAATTCTTTTTCATTTAAAACTTGAATGAGCTAATTGCAAGTCTTCGAAAGACCACCTCTACGTTGACTACCATGAACGTACACCAACCATATCAACAGTCGACTTTTTGTCTAGATTGCGACTTTTTATCTGTCTAGTCGTACACTATATTAGTCGTCTAAGACATAACGACTAATCCTGTATACTATTCTTAACTGGCGACGCGTTTCTTGTGTTGTCGAGTTATTTATATGAGGAGAGAATATTTTCCTGTTTGCTTTTAGTGACGTCAGTGACGTGGCGACCTCAGGCGTTGACATGTTTGTCAATAAGAATCCCGTTTTAGTATAAATAGGAATCGTTTTGAACAAATTTGAGCGATATTATTATAAACAATGTGACTTGTTGGCGTGTGCTAACTGAAGCAGCTGTCGTCTGCAATACAATCTCTATAACGCGTGCTTTGCGTTGCAAGCTAGCTTAGATTTCAGATTTAGTACCTCCTATAAAAGTTGTTAACATTAACGATATAATTATACGATCTATATGAATCTAAGTTGTCATCTGGCGTTGAAAAGAAGTCTGTGAATAATTTGGTAAAAATATAGCAGAGCCAGTTTTTTCAATTCCGACTGCTAAGTCCACGTATGTTATATATAAACTGTTGTAATTGCTTAATTTATGTGCTGTTACTTAGAACAAGAGTTACTTTCTTGTGATAGTCCTAAACCTTAAATCTGTGTATATTATTACTAACAAAAGAGCCTTAAATTACACCCTTACACACATGTCTACCAAAATCAGATAGCACATACATATTGTGTAGTCATGTAACGCTAACATCTGGGACGTGAATCTCCTTAAGCCTCCGGAGCCGGGCCACGACCTGGCTGCGACACCGTCTGGATATAATACCTTTAAGCCCGGATCTATATTGTGGAAACAACTAAATCCCTTTAGATGTAACAGAACCGAAAGAATATTTGCGTATAAATGTTTTCTTAAAGGAATAAGTTGATAATAGGAATGTTACTGATGAATGGTTATGTTTTTGCATTTTTTTTTTGAAAGACGTATCGCTCTTGAAAATAAATGTCATCGTAGGTTTTTTTTCTATGGAAAGAGGGTAACACGTTCTCAAATATTTAACAATAAATAAGCAAATGTTTTGAAGAATTCTTCGTTGTTTCGTTAGGAATCTTTAAATGATTGAATGAAATGAAAACAGTTGATTCCATCATTAACATCATAACTCACGTCTAAACGAATTAAGTTGTAAACCGATTAGCTAAGATTCTAGATTAGAATTTGAGCCAAAATCGTGACTGGATGTGTTTAAATCACGCAGTTCCAAATTTTCAATTAAATTAATTCGTTTTCGAAGATCACTGTCTAGAAATAGTAGGTACGAAATAGATTATTTTACATCCGGGATAGGCCTTACCTGATCGCAAGCATACCTATCATAACTATAACCTATTTACATAGGTGTACATATTGAAAAAAAAAAAAACAAAATGCCAAGTCATCTTTTGCTTTGTGTTGATTTTGGAGAAATGTTAGAAGATGCGATTTTTTGACTGCACTTGAAATTACCCCTTACCATTCTAGGCACTTAGATATAGGCAGAAAGTAGTTAGTTTAGTGACTATAACCTTGATAAACTCATAATAAGTAGCTTATATAAAACTTGTATTTCTAGCACCTATAAATACTAGTTACTCTTACATACTTTAGTATGAAAACAACGCATTTCTCGTGTAACACTCCCAGCTGTAGTGGTTGAAAACAATGGCGTCTGAGTACTAGCGCACTACAGCTCGTTACGAGTCCTACTCCCTGCTTAATTGAAGACTCCGTCACATCCACTCGGTTTTGTCTCCGCAGCCTGCGTCTGAAGCCTTCACGAGTAATTAATGCACCACTTTCATGGTAATTGCTTTGATTCACTATATTATAACAGGATTATGAGGATTTGTGTAGGGCAATAAGTACAGTTTATGTTAAAATGGTGATAGGTAAGGAAAATTTCATATAACATATTGAAACTTCTGTCTCTACAAACCAAAGAGTCAGATTTACGTTTATTGTGTGCGAGCGCTCATAATGTTCTCACACTGACTTCCCCAACTTTCAGTATTTACCGACCGCACAAAAGTACAAAAGATCCTCCCCCACAGATAAAAGTCACCGGCAATAAAACAAGGATTCAAACTCCATTTAGGAGGATGGCCAGACAAACGCGAACCCCGGGAACAAAGAGCGAAAGTAATGCCGTCAAATTGTCGTCATCAATAACGTTTCCGTAAACACGTTTATTCCACGAACTCGTTTGTCAAAGTCCAACCCCCTCTACCTACTGACAAAAAGTCAAAGTGTTATGAATTTATAACGCGTGTAGTTTTACCAACACACAAAGTTTCATCACCATAACTTGTACGGGAATTTTATATGCGGTCGTTCTGGGGACCCTTAAAAATTATTTACTGCGCACCATTTCTTCCAGAGAAGCTTTTTGTGTAAAAATGTGGGTCAAACGCCCGACGACCGGATAAATTACCGCCAACGGATATTAGAAACAAATATACGGAGTGCGGGTGAATTCACAAGAGGGTTTTATTTCATCCGTTACGATTCGTTTGCGAATAAACTGCGAGGTGCTCGCAGAAATAATTTCACTAGTGGATAAGGTATGATGTGATATAACTCCGGATAATGTCCCCGAGGGTTGGAAATACAATTTCTTTTTCCTAAAAATGTAGTATCAATTTTGTTAGAAGTAAAAATATAACGGCTATAAAAGTGTTGCGGTTCAGTAACTTTGTCAGCCTCCTGTCTATTTCCACTTGCTACTGCAGAACCTTGATTAAATTTTAACCTGAGTCTGGCATCCCCAGACGCCACTAAGATGCATTTTACATTTAACTAACAGTCCCGTTGAAAATTTAAGTATTTCTGGCTCTTCTCGAAATAAAATCGTGGTCTGCTCTAGTTTTAGAAAATAATTAAAGTGCTTTCTAGACAATACTATCCTCTAGTATATGGTAATGTAGAAATCTCTGGAGATAGTATCGCATCTCGTATTGTTTGCTTCATTGTTATATTATACAAAAGTGACCTAGGTTTTTTTATAAAAATATAACAACGCAAACAAAAGAGCCAACAGTACATATTGCCGTCTGGAAAATATTCAAATAAGTTGATATTTATTCAGGAACAAGTCGAAAAATAAGTAAGGGCAACACGGTATCGTGTATGAATTTGGCAAGCATAAACGTGGTCGTTAAGTCTGCCGCAGTAATGTGTGCTATAAAAATATTTTGTTAGCAGCCGAGCAGCCGGGGTATTCGATTGCGAAGCTTCCAAAACTCCCATTTCACACGTACAAGCTACAGCCATCAATTTAGGACACCTTTTATGGAGTTATTCCGTTCGGATCCCCAATACTGATACCCTAGTATTTTAAAATTATTTTCTATTCCGGTCTGATCCCCCGTATATAAACATTATAATAAATTTAAATATTTCATTCCGATCGGATACCCTGACTGTTTATATACGGGGGATCAGACCGGAATAGAAAATAATTTTAAAATACTAGGGTATCAGTATTGGGGATCCGAACGGAATAACTCCTTTTATGAACCAACTAAAATATTTCCAATGTATTTGGACGTCGTTTCATACTACGTTCGTTTCATATCGATTTCTAAATACTAGCAAACTTATTTACTGAGTTTCAACAGGCGAATCGCGAGCATATTTTGTTTACAAAATACTTTGGAAGTCTTTGAAAGTATTTTGCCAAATAAACCCGATTTTCTTCGTCGCTGGAAACTTCGGCCGTATATTGCAACAAATTGAGTAGGTATATTAGCAAACACTGGGCCCGCTTCAACCGCAGAGACCTCACAAATTTCATTGTTATAACTTCCCGTTGAATAATTTTAAAGAAACTCGTAAAAGTTTTACAGAAGCCCGTCACAAATTACTCGTGAAAAATAACCCTTCGCCGTAACTGGCACGGGTCTCAGTTTTTCCACAAACTTTTAACCTTCTGCTATTGACAGGGTCTTTTGTAACGTAATATGGTAAAAAAAATCTTTATAACAAAGGCGAATCTTGCAGAAGCCCATTAGGTTGGAAAGTAAGGGGAAGTTTGGAACAAAACCCTTTATTCTTTCATCTCACGCCTAATTTGACTTCAAACATCCCGAACACGCCTCGATTTCCATATTATCTACCCCTTTCGGTACATAAAATTTCGTCGACGTGTATAAGGTGATACACAAACAATGCACCCTCGCCCTTTTCGTTGTAAATGCCACGGTGGAACGTCCATTTTCGATTCAGCCGTCGGGTAGGTATTTTAAGGAAAGACGGAATAAACTTCGCGTTCGAAATAGCAGACTCGAGGGATTAAAGGCCAAGCATAGTTTGAGAGTTTCTTCCCTGGTCTGTGTTGCAGAAAGCAAATGTCTGCCTTGGGATTATCAGTTTTCTATTATCTCTTTCAAATTGAATCCTTTCTATTGGAGAATTAATAACTTTTAAGGCATTGTTTTGTTTTAAAGTGGCAGTCAAACAACGTGGCAGCCAGTCACCAAGTTTTGTTTGAGATTATTAATGATTCTGCATTGTTTTGTTGTATTTGTCTTTAACTAGCCATACAGCCACAAGAGAACGTCTTAATGTTTGGAGTTGATAAAAATTCACACGATACTTTTTGCATTGAGGAAAAAATCCTATAAGTTATAATGAGTTGGACTCGTATTTCAACACATTTGTTCGAAAACGAATTTATAAGATACTCAGATAAGTTAATTTATTAATGTTACTTGTTAGCTATCGAGTGCTATGTATCAATGCTTTTCATTATGCAGTAAACAAATTAATTCTAAGTAATTGCTAAAAGGAATTTTAACACTGATTTTAATTTGTTTACGCAAAATATGTTGTTGACTATCAATTTCTTAGAATCAATTACATTGAATCGTAAAAATAGATATGTTTATGAAATCGATCAATCAAATGAATCAAATTTTGCAAAGCGTATGCTGCTTTTCAAAACACATTTTCGAAGTAGCGGTTGGATTTTCCTTTCGTAAAATAATTAGAATATGAAGCCCAGATATCTATTTAAACTTAGTATTGTTTTTCAATCCCAAAGTATCTTATGTTTAGTGAAGTTTGTGTGTATGTTTAGTGAAACTGCACATGCAAAATAGCAAATTGGCTGATATGCCCCATATGATAGTCTCTTCAATGGTTTATAGTTTTAAACCGCATGTGTTAGTCCTATGTAGTGCATTTATCCGGTGGAAGTATATTTGCTATCAATCAGACTACCCACTAAATACAGATATTTTCCATCCAAATAACCTTTACACCACCACCTGGTAGACTAATCCAATTACCCCAATTTATTCAATCTACCCTACGATTTCACATGAACAAATCACTACAATATTAATTACGAACACTACACGCAACACAATTATAGGTATACAAAAGATTAAGTATTCACCTAGTGGATGTTGATAAGGTCTAAAAATAAAACCACGCCATCGAACCTAGCCCTTGTTGATGAAAAGGTCAACGTATTTGAATCGACTTTCTAGAACTATGCCAGTTATTTTACTGTTATTGCCAAGGTAAAGGAAATATATGCCTTTAGTTCTGCTTGATAAAAGCTTTCGAATTTTTGTTACATTTTTCTTTTGCAATCTGATAGGTTTTAATCAAGACAACCCCCCATATGAGACATATTTAAATGCTCTTTTAAGTAAAAATCGGTTTCTACTTCATTCTCATTTGATCATGTTTTGGGTCATGGAACATCCATTATTCTTTCCTGTAGGATATACGTTAATACGGCTTAAATTTTGTTTACTTTAAAATGGAGAAGAAGTAGAAGAATAATTACAATAAAATATATTTTTCTAACGGTGATTAACTTACCTACTTTTTGAAAAGCAAAAAGAGTCACTATGGGTACTCAGATTGATTTTTCGTAAGGTATTTTCCTGATACAGTCTATAGAAAAAACATCCCCTACTCGGTGTTTTGAACCTACTTTTATTAAAAGCTTTCTTGGCAGTCATGTCATACGCAGTGACAACATTGTTAATGCATTGAACATTGAAAGAATAATGTAGTTGCCGGGTTACAAGCTATATGGCCTTTTGTATATTGTTTGCCATTACCCTGAGGTACCATAGTCATTACTTAAGCTTTCCTTAACGGAAATACGATTCTTGAAGTAGTTTCTCTAAAATGTACTCTGAACTTTTATTTATAAATCTATAGTACTATACTAATATTATTGTGGAGTTTGTTTGGTTGAACGCGCTTAATCTCAGGAACTACTGGTGCGAATTGAAAAACTATTTTAGTGTCAACACTAATATATTAGCCTATTTATTGAGGAAGGTTATAGGCTACATAACATCAAGCTACGACCCATTCTCTCTCATGTGACACGAGCGAAGTCGCGCGGGACAGCTAGTTCTTTTAATACAAAGTTCATTAATAACCAACTAAGAGTACAAAAAACAAGGAAGTTTAGATCTGATGATAAATTATAATCATTTATCTCTGCTACCGATATGTTATTATAGCCTACTAATTATCTCGTAGTAAATTAATATTGATATAAAATGGTATCGGCTATTATTGTCGATCAGTGATTTGTTGCCTGTCATAGTTTGTTATACATTAAAGTTATAAGGAGATCAATATTTTAGTCCAGGCGCCCATAGGCACTTGCGGTCACTGGTCAGTAAACGAACTGTGGGTTAAGCAACCCTTGTCGCGATCATTCCAGAAATGGGCGACCCCATCTTTGGAATGACCGCGACAAGGGTTGCATAGTGGTATTTAAACTGGGCGTCTCCGTACTTTGGATGGCACTTAAAAAGTCAGTTAAGCCACATCAAAGGGTTTCGGGTGGCTTGGATACACTATTGACACTAGGTTGAGCACTGACCATAAGATAAGAAAAAGAAGAAGACTAGTTTTCCGAGCTCATAAAAGAAAAAAGAAAAAAAAAAGATGACTGAGAAAAATGCCAGAGAAAAACGATCCGCTATTACTAAAATGCGTGTATTCATAAATCTTAATACACGAACGGAGCACTAATCATTCATAAGTAAGATGTAAGTAAACGGTAAAACGTTCCTAAGTAAAATTCCTGCGCTATAATCGAGAATCAATATGCAATAAACGTTGAACCCTCTCAATCAAATTGGAATTTACCAGTATTGGGCAGCCCGGGCCCTGTAGGATCAGCGAATTGTAGTTTTACGAGTACACGTTTGTTTTCTCTTAGGACCGCTTTTTACGATTGTTTAATGCATAATAAGTAGTAGAAACGACTATTTCTAAGACAATGGACCCAATTTTAATGTAGATCCATGTATAAATACTTTTGTTTTAAATTTGTACTTCTGACTGACATTTTTCGCAACAGTAGGTATAATATTTTTGTTACCTACAATTGCAACAATCAGAACAAGTACACAGACGCGATGGGCCAGTAGTACTTGGTTTTTTTTCTAATTTTAGTGCTATAATATATTAAAATATATCAAGTATACGAATGTACTACGAAACGTAGCTTAACGTAAAAATGTGAAAATAAGTTTGATTGATATCACTTGGAAGTTTTTCGAAAGCTGTTGCATGTAATGACATACCGGGCGAGTTATGCCGCAGGGGAGTATTAAAATATCAGATACTATATGCTGCTTCCGGTTCCCCTATCTGGCTTATTTATTTTAGCCATATTTTACCCTCCGCTACTCCGTATGTGTTCAATAACCTCACCCCTTTTGACGAGAAACAGCTTGTTTCTTCTTCGCCTTCGTTCCTAGCTGTATTTTTATTCCACAGCTGATCATCAATTTTATTTCTAGTTATATTTGGGTAGATACGGTAAATTACTAGACTAAGGTCATTTAAAGGTCTCAAACAAAATCTTCTTTGAACTGCTTCCATACACTTAAGATATTCGTTGCGTCTAAACGATCAGGGCGAGAGAGATTGAATAATAAACGTATATTAAAAAGAGGGGTTTTATTAACTGCAGAGAGTAGCTATATATCCATGAAAGTTTTACTAAAATCAAGCTAATGAAACTGCTAGTCAGCTGATTCGACGACAATAAATTGATCACAAATCGACGTTCTAAAGAAGTTACGAAATCTTCTTGGCACGTTCAAAGAATAAGAGTAAGTAGTAAAACAACCCTGATCTTCACTATTATTGGATTATTTAGAAATAACCACAAAACAGAGTTGTAAGGCTTTCTTGTTTACGACTTGCTAGGTATTCTGTCATCGATGTGTCTTGAAGAGCTATCCATGTGCTTGCTCTTTGAAAATTGCAGAAACAAGACAAAGTGTTAGAGGAAATTATACAAAATCCGTGTTTTTAGCTGTCAAAAAATCTAATTAAAGTCACGAATGAATTCCGTGGGGCAGCTTAAGACTAAAAACATCAATTCTTTAAATATATTTTCGATAATGTAGCACAACAAATTTGCAGAAAACATTTTTTTTATTGCACAAACCAAAAAACCTTTAAGTAATAACATAACTAGACGGTTCAATATCTCTTTCAACATTAGCTTACGTCCAGTTATAGATTGATCACTAAACTCTAGTTCAAAGAACATACTTAACAACTAAAACTCGTTTAAACTAGACTCGAGTTAAACTTTCAGTTAGTTTCTCGAATAACTTACCCTTTCCAAAGATCAACTTGCACAACTCAACAGCTGATACGTACATTTTTGAAGGCAAGTGAAGTAATAATAAAAAAATCCATAATAACGACATTATTATTCCTTGTTCGACCACTTTGTATTCATGTTGGAGATACTAGTGTGATTACACTTACCGAGGAGAATGAGACAGTCTTTTTTGCGTATTTTGAACATATTTTCGTCTTAAAGCTAGGAAATAAAGGTCTCAAGCGTCTAGAAATTTCTGGACGCAGGTTTTCTGTCAGACAGGAAGTTATAGCTTTACTAGGATGTAAAAACCATCCTTGCAGACTTCAGAGGTATTAGGAATCCGTAAATGTTCAGTTTCGTTTCTCCATCATCAAAGTAATTTCACAGGGCAAGGTTTGAGAGGATACAAGGACCGCATTTGTTCAGCAGTGGGACACGATAAAAGCCTATCATAAAAGATGTCCCCTTTAAACTTATTCACTACTAAAGTAGGTACCAATCAATAAAACAGCCACAGTTAGGTGTGCCCTGGATTCAAAATAACCACTGAAACCTTACCGGAATCCACATGGCAACCAGCAATCGCGTGCTTGCTTCTATCCTATTTCATGCGGCAGAGCCATGGTCACGTTAAATAACGTATGCACACGACACAAAGCACCCGTCGCTCTGTCCACGTGTTCGGAATCAATATATATCTTAATGGCGTGTAAATTTATGTCCTAATTCCATTATATTGGGTTTGTATGCTAATCGAAGTGTAGGTGTACGTTTTTAAGGGCCGCAGTTATTCTAAGAATTTGGGTAGGTAACGCAGGTATATAAGAATTGTATGTAAACTTTTGGCAGATGTCTACAGGCTCTGTTGTCCTTTATAATGTATTTGTACTCTATCATTGCGAACTTTTACGTTAGATTTTGAATTTTGTTTGAGTTGTTCTTTAGAGACACGTGTAAATTGTCGATAATTCTATAGTCTTTTACGCGCTATAGTAAATTGAGTTTCGATAGGTCTCTGAATGTAAAGCTGTTGATTCTGTAACAACTTGTCAGATAACCACCAACTTTAGAATCATCAGATTTCTAACTTTAAATATTCATACCTTGAATATTATCTTTAATTTACCAAAAAACTGAAACTTTAATCAAAATTCTTTGCCTTACCAATTTTAATTAGTCGAGACGACTTTCCTTCATTAGATATTCGCATAATATCGAACAATCCTTTTGAAGGCGTTCATTGGCGACTTAACAGAATTTTAGCCTGTATTATGTAGATTTTATAGTCCACTAAATCTTAATTCCGACACTCTGGTCTCCACTTATTACGGACTAAAATCTGCTATTATTTTAACTGCTGTAATCGCCGTTCGCTTTTAGCATAAGTGTTGAGACATTCGGTGTTAAAATGTTTCCTCTGCGAACGCTTTATAATATCGCATTATTATTTATTTTAATAGAACCGGATTTTAATGCTGTTGGTGTGAAAAATTAATGAACATTTTATTTTTCAAATTGATATAACGGAACTTTTTAATCTCGTACATTTTGTGCTTTGATTTATTCATACTTTTAGCACAAATGAGTACGGTAAAAAGCACCTTGAAATTACATGAATCAAACAAAATGCAACCTCGTAAAAATCTTTGGAATGCATTAAACTGGTTTCCATGTCGAATCGACGTTCAAAAAAAGTTAATAGCAATAATGTACCCGTTCTGCATTCTCGGCATTCGCAGTCCGGAGGGAAATCACTAGCAAGTTAAACAAAGAGAACTAATAGAAAAAGTAATAAAACTAAAAGTTTGTTGAAGATTCTTATCGACTTCCTAACAAAGTTCG
The DNA here is from genome assembly GCF_050436995.1 of Anticarsia gemmatalis. Lineage (NCBI taxonomy): Eukaryota > Metazoa > Arthropoda > Insecta > Lepidoptera > Erebidae > Anticarsia > Anticarsia gemmatalis. Next base: position 1,638,950 of record NC_134756.1, on the reverse strand, counting down.
TGAAGATCTCTGGCTAGAGGTACCGGAACTGTATCCTGCTTGAATAATTCATTCGTCGTAGCGACGCGTGCGCAACACTGATTGACGGCAGAGTCGCCGCGCCGCGCTTCGGTGAAATTGATTCTTTGAACGATGACATCACACCGCTAACGTTACTTTTTAACGGTTATAGGTGCTTTATCGATTCTTGTTTTTGTGTTAAAAATATTGGATTTAACTGGTAACTTTTAAGTTACTAGTTTTTATAACAATCACCGGTATATTGATTAAATGAGCTTTGCGGTGTACTCTACATAGGGCACAATGATGTTTTTTTTATGCAATGTTGTTGGTTGTTTTCAATGAAGATAAGTGCTAAACCGAGCCAAAATGTATTTCGGAAGCTTGTACAATATGAGCCTCGTTTGATTCCTAACTAAAATACGGAATTGTAACTTTTTCTTCTGCTTTTCTTGCTCTCGTACTTGACATAACTGTTTAAAATTGTCTTAAAAGTGCTTTTTTAGTGTAACAAGTACTTTATTTGCTATTTACTAAAGTATACAATTAGTTTAAAGAGAGAGAGTTGTTCCATTTTCACGTATTACATCTTGAGGTGTCCGAGAAAAGCTTTGTAAAACTAGTAGTCTTTTAATGATCATTAGCTGTACTGAATGTAATTAATTCCCCGCTATCTAGAGTAATTTCCTTCATCCGGATTCCAGTCTAGATTTTATTGCAGCCTGTGAAATTGTCTTGTAAAGCCTGCGTGTTTAAGTTGTGTTTATATAGATTACTTTATTTCATTGGACTATTACAAATGATAGCAATAGATAATTTAGAACCGTTTTAATTATATTATTAATGCATGTTATTATATTCAAAGGCACAAAGAGGGATTTGCCAATTTAACCTTCCGAGCAAGTTTTTAACTAACATTTATAAATATTAATCTAAATAAATAATTGATGGCTTTGCGTTCACCATCTATTATATTTTGACTACTTCAAAAATCTATATAATCTTTAAAATACTATATGCTAGAGCATACATACCTGTAAGCATATCGTGAAAATAAACGGTAACGATCTTCATATTCAAAAGTACTCCACAAAAAACCGTCGACAATTTATCCGAAGCACCAACAATATCGTGTCAGCATTTTCGTACAAATTGCTCGTCAAAATAACGCCGTTTAATCCTCATTAAAGCTGGTTACAATCAGTTGTCAGTCCGACATGTCTGCTCCTTTGTGAGGTACATTGATGGACACATGAATTGAGGCAGTGAACGCACTCGCGCTTGCCTGACACCATCAGATGTGGTCTGTGAACGTTTACGAAATTATATTTTTGACGAATATTAAGTAGTATGCATATTGAAAGGTTGAATTGGATATTGTTGTTCAAGTTAGATTGTTTTGATGATAAATTTGGTTCTGATGCCAGTCGCGCTGGTGCAAATATTAATTCGTGTAAGTGTAATTCTTTTATGATACCTTCATACATACATGACATGCCTTTTTCTCATAGGAGTAGGCAGAGACCAAATAACGCCATTTGGAACGATCCTTACAAACTTTAATGATGCCGTTTTTGAAAAACAACATTTTACCATAAGGCCAATTATAATAGACTGAACGCGTTCAGTCTATTATAATTGGCATCAAATATGACAAGGTGTATGGTTGTGAATGATGCAAGGGAAGTTTGCAAGGATCGTACAAAGTAGCGTTCTGCCGACCCCTATGGCAAAAAGGTTAAGTTATGTATGTATTTGGCACCATCTTCATTCAACTTCCAATTTCAGTACATAAACTTACTTTAAAGCAATTCAAGTTAGACATTTTCCCAACGTTTACTTTTCTGTAACTAAAATATCTAGCGGAACGTTTCTGCAGCTTATTTATCAGCTGTTTGAAATTTAAATATCTACAGCTGCCATCGTTTTACATTCGTAAACTGTTTCCTGGAGTTTTCGACAGTTTGACTCAGAGCCGTCCGGCTACGAGTGATGTCTAAACTTAGTTTTAAATTTAAAATTTACGTGGATCTATCGAAGCGAGCTTTTCATTCAAATATAAATAAAATTACAAAATACAGTTTGATGTGAGTTTCTTTATAAGTATTGTTGTTATAACCGATATAAATTTGAAGCCTCTTTACCAAACTTTATAATTAAACCTTATGTGTAATGCAATAAAAACTTAACCATCAAACGTCAGATCGCCCGTTTTATAAATTTTGTTTTTCTATACTTCGCCCACTATCTCATCTGCGTCAGGTTCTATTCTATGGCAAAAGTATCCCGTAGCAATTAGGGATAAAGCTACCTTATATCGTAAAACAATATCCAGTATCAACTACCTAATATATTCAGAGAAATCCCACCAAACAACATGTTTCTACAAAACGTCACCAGAAAAAAAAACTGCTCACACGATGGGCGTACCAGTAATTACGCACTGTCGATGCAACATGCATCTTATGAAACTGGTCGCAGCCAAGACTAGTCGTTAAGTCCGACTGCAACGAGGGGCGCGGTTAAACCTATACATCATCGTAAAGTTGACATTTTCTTTTAAACATTGCTTATTGATTTCTGTAGGCAAGGAGCGGAGCTTTCTAAAATGACATATTGCGGATCGCTTTTAGTAGATAAATCTGTTTGAAGTGAAAAGTAAAGAAAAATGGATTTACAGTTTTCTCCAGTGATTGATTGACAGAAATTGTAATTCATTTCCAGTATTTAAATAGGTACAATTATTCTTCCCGGATCTTTTAAGATAGACGATACATTCCTAATTTTTCTTAGTAATATTAAAATTATTCAAAAGTCCGTTTATAAATACGTTTTTATCGACAGTATAACTAGTAACTACCGAGTTTTCTAAATCTGCTGTTACTTTGTTAATCAAACTACTCAATATAAGACATGCTTTTTCATTTCGAATATATTCTCATTACTTAAACATCGACTTACGTACTCACTGCAGTAAAACTCCAATCGATCTTGAAAATATTCTTTCAGCACGCACACACACAAACTCACTCACACAAATCTTTATACAATGTTAATGCGTTGCGGTCTGTAGTCTCAATTTTCAATGAGCTCGTAGCTATGTGCTTGGTTCGCAAGTCACGTATACATGTGCTATGGGAAATACGCCGGGCGAAGGTCATAGGGACCTTCAGGTTTGAATTATGACTTTCACCTTGCTGCTTGAAGATTTGATGTGATGCAAGGCTTTTTTTAAGGCTTGGATATGTGTAAATTTGTGGTGACTCTACCTTAATTTTTTTACAAGAGCTTGCGAGAACTGCGTAAAATAAAATGTATGTGAATGTCGTTGTCTTTCAAAGACTGAACTTTTTGTGGATCGGTTTAAAGTATCATCGTCGTTCTCGTTGGCCTGTTTTAAATGATTTATGTGGCGTCAGTTATGATTTCTCACTCACGGACACTTTCTCTTGAGAATAAAAATTATAAGCCCTATGAGGGAATACGTAGCATCAAGAATTAACTCAAAATATTTGTACATCTACATATGTCTCCGCTTGCATACTCGTAAGTCATCGATCGACATGCTGCATAGGGTGACAAGAGAACCGACATTTTTCATAGAATTCGCATTTTATAATAAATCAGTTCTTACGATAAAGTAACCATAGCTTTTCAGTCATTGTCTTTTCTTATTGATCAGTGATGTCAAATAAGACCTGAATGCGTCACAGAATTTGCATTCCTTGCCTCTGTTTCCTGTCCATATATTATGTAGTGCTGTCACGTATTGCGATAAGCATTTTTGACACTTTGTTGTGTACTAAAGCTTTTCACAAAACTTTCACAGAGATTTGATTTGTACTTAAGTAGTTTATGTGCCTATCGTAAAAGTTATTGAAGGAAAACAGCATTTATTCTGCTAAAATGTAAATTTTAGGTGTATCGGAATCTACCTATTTATACATAAATACATAAAATCATGCCTTATTCCCACAGGGGGTAGGCAGAGACCAAAACACGCCACTTGGTACGATCCTCACAAACTTCCCTTGCCTCATTCACATCCATACATCTAGTCAATCGTCTTTTAATAAAAATCTCAAATAGAGAAAAGCTATAAATCTTCACTTCATTCGTCTTTTCCAGTCTTTTAGCTTCCTGTTTTTTGTTCAAGAGAATTCTTGGAATGTCCCATAAATCTATTGAGACGTTTGCTTTTAACGTTCTGTATCAGCGAATTCGTGATCTATGTTCATGTATAGGTATATGTATTTAGTCTGCTTTTGCCACGTCTCAATAAGTATCGATTAGCTTATCAGGCTCCATTTATTGAGGGCATGCAAAATTCCCAACTTGCACCTGGACAGCGTGGTGGACTCAAGGCCTAACCCCTCCCTCATTACGGGAGGAGACCCTTGCCTAGCCGTGGGACATTAATGGGCTAAATTAATAGCTTATCTGGCAGTTTTCATACATTTGTTGTCTCTTTATTCGTTAGTGAACACGGTGAGGTAGAATGCCTGTTCTCGATTATTCCCGTATTCTTTTAAATATTAATTAATTATCTATAAGCTTATATATAACACTGGCCCGAAAAGAGCATTAGCACCCCAGAGAAATAAAACGGTGTTTTCAGTAATAGGCGGCACTTACGACGATAGTAGAAAAAACTTGGTTTCTAAAAGCTTATTCTATTCTTCAATTTGATATTGTATTTGGCAGGTACCAATGCTATAGATATCAATTGGAAACCGATATAAACTAACGACATAACACATTTATATTGAAGTAAAGGTGTAAGATGTTATTGTTATTGAGGTAGTCCGTGCAGCGTTTGCCAAAAACAGTTTTAGAACATATTTCATGGCAATGCACATTGCACTTATCGTTTAAGTTTGATTTGATCAGAAGTAAACGTGTCTTGCGGTATTTTGAGTTCACATTTTGAAGGTACTTTGTTGTATAGTTTTCTTAAGACAAATTACGAGAAGCAAATCGGTAACTTTTTTTTATGAAAAAAAAGGCTTTTTTGGAGTTTTGTATTGTGAAGGACATTTCGTCCCAAAAAATATCTCTGAATTATATAAATGTTCGATGAACGATCGCTTTACAATATTCATGCGAAAAAGTAACTTTATTTCCATCAATCAATGCCTTAATTAAAGGTTTACATAAAATATTAAAAAGTCCGCATCGGTCGAGGTAAATTAATCAAAAATTAAAGGATGATTGCGAAACAATGTTGCGAGCGCCAATTAAGAGATCAGATCTTACTTGATTCGAACAAGGCTATCTCAATCTTGGAGATGTAAGAGTAATGATGTAATTTATGTGTTATTACCACGCCGACTGAATACATCGATGCTCAGATTATCTTGTAATAATACTGATTTATTAAATAGGAAAATTTTCATAATAATTGTGTAATTCTAAAGTAAGTATATTGATATCTTTGAAGATCTGATTTGCATTTCTATCTACTGTTGTTCTGCCTGATTTGATAGTGTTTTTTTTCATTGAAAGATGAAACTTGTTTTTGAATACTATCATCAACGTTCCTTGTATTAACGGAGTTAAAGTAAGAATGGAGAGAATTTTCTAAGACATTAAGGGAACTTTATTTTTTATGGTTAATTTAATGCTGCGATCAATATTTAATACGATAGAAAGGAAAAACAAGCAAAAGTTTGAGAAAACCTTTGTGTACATTCCTGGAGTTTTAACTAGATAGGTATTTCATAATACTTGGTGAACAAAAGCGTTAGCTTCCCAAATTGACCCGAATGTGTTTGTTTGCGCACCGAACGAAGCTATATTCGGCTTGCTGCTCCTAAAACTTGGCCAGTTGACTCGAATAGAACGCGATCGATTCGTGAACCATTTCAAAACGTTCTTGGTGATATATTTCTATAGGAACGCTAACAGTGGAAGCGCTATTGTGAGTAAGGTTTCATCGAAGAAATGAAAAAGATTTTAGGTAGTTAAATAGATAGAGGATTGAGAAAGGATTTTGGCAGGGCCTCCTTTCTGTCAGTTTCTCGTTTTGCTTAGTCTTTTTCTATTTTAGTGAAGAAATTCTTAAATTTCTCCTAAAATTTTAAACAGAAATGTGACAAAGTAACTTAAAATTACATTCTCTAATGTCTGAGGTGTATAGCGTATAAATATAATACTATAGTACATGCCGACATAAAATCACACGTTTTACCACTAGGCGAAGGCAAATACCAAGGAACGCCACGTACTACGATCCCTACAAACTTCCCTTGCTTCATTCACATGCATACATCTTGTCATACAGTCACCAGGTGTTACATATTTCTTAAATATTTTTCTAAATATTAATGTAGTATTTTGTCTGTACTTGCAGTTCTGCTAAGCGAGGCCATCCTGCCGGATGACACGCTGGAGGACAAGACGCTCAAGATCACAGACTTCGGCCTCGCCCGCGAGGTGTACAAGACCACCAGGATGTCTGCTGCCGGGACCTACGCGTGGATGCCACCTGAGGTACTTAAATATATCTTACTTGAGACACTCACAGAGACAAAATTCTCAGATAGGCCTTATATACGATTATAATCCTAAATTTTACGTTACCTTTTTATTGCCTGACGTTTTGACGTAGCTGCATCGGTCTTGGTCACTGATGGACTGATATACCTACGAAGCGTCATCGTCTTGTAGTGCTAGTTCACAAACAGTCTTCTGATCTGATCTGAACTAAGCCACCAGAAGAAGTGTTCCAGAAGGTGAAAGATAGATGATAATTAAAGGAAGCTCTGCTTGATAATAATTAAGTAAAAGATAATCTAGAAGGGATGCGCTTCTCCAAATCATGAGCGCAGGTTATCGTTTCACTGCATGAGTTTTAACAGAAATCTTAGAAAAAAATCTCTGCAGTTTTATCTCAACGTGGAAAAAACGAAAGCAAAATGCATTAGCCACTTGGAAGCTCGTCTAAGAAATAGGCCACAATCTTAGCCCCCACTCGTGTCTGACCTAGCCCTACTTGCACCACGCTATAAATAGGAACTATTGTTTATTATAATGCTTTACTGTACACTTATAGTATAGATTAGAATCAACATTGACGTGGAATAAGGTAAGGCTTGGCTTAGCACGATAGTAAAAACTTTAACTTGGCACGATTTTAAACTATGTTTCTGAGTGATTATTACAGCACTTATGAGAAACTAGCTAAATGTTTCAATATTTCAGCCACTTTATAATTTTTGAAAAATAAAGTTGCTTTAGGCTTTAGTTGCTTGGCTTGATACCACATTTTAATTCGAATTTGATCGCTGATTTTCGAGTATCTTCATGCTAAAATTGATCAGAAAACTTGTTAAAGTTTACCAGAGTCGAACTTTCGCATCCTGAATATTAAGATTGATATTGATTGCCAATAAACATGACTTTTTATTACCTAATTTAATAAAGCTGGTAAGTACTTTTAGATAAGTGATAGAACGAACATCGGCGAATATCCTTAACCAGCAGCATTGATACAGCCTTAAGCCTAAACAATCTCCTTCACATTAACAACATTATTCAAATAATCCTTGCTCATAATACATTAAGTACACCAACGTGTGACAGTCAAACACGTCCAGTTACTCCTACAGAAGACGCCAAGGTCGCCAGATCGGAATCGATGTGCGATGCCTTCCAATGACCCTGAACTGAATCAATACGTTATGAATTAATTACCTAGGCTTTACTTTCATTTGGAGACTAGAGACTAACAGCACACATTGCCTTTGATAGGTCAGCTGACTGTAACTTCTCTCTTTTAAATTTTACAAAACTAATTTTTGGGGAGCAAGAGACATTCTTCTTCTACCATTAATTTTTTTCGTCATCTGCAACAATCATCTTCATACTTTAGCTTATTTACATTAATCCTGATTTTTACGCTAAATGCTTTCAACCACGTTGTGTCATGCTAAAAACATAGTAAGTATCACACTGGTTATATCTGAAGGTGCTTTCAGAGGTGTATGAAATACACAGACTTTGTGCCCTTGCCAATGTCAAGTTCCATATAATAAGAGACGAGTCTTTTGCTATTTACCGGGCACGTTACTGAACTCCGGACTTCTACTAGGAAATAATCTAGTAAAAACTAGAAAAGACCAGTAGTACTTCACTTGATCCAAAAATCGAACGTGAGACCTCAAGATCAGCCACTATAGACGGCCAAACAGATTCGGCGAAGGACGATATATTTTACAAGTATAACAAGTAGCGATAGTGATATTATTTATATACGCCCGAGGCGCAATATTGCGTTGTATCGAAGTGGAATCCGGATCCAGTCTGTCTGCGAATCGACGGTTTTTTGTCTCACTTGTCAAGTTTCAGGATCTTAACCTAAGTTATTTCTGCTTTCTGGTGGTGTTTTTGTTGCCAGTTGACAAGCGAGATTAAATTATATGCAAAGTTATTTTTTATTTGGCTTGGCTAAATATAGACAATTTATATTTGTTGTGCCTAAAGTATTTTTATTTTCTGCACAATAAAATTATCCATACATTCTTCAAGACTTCAAATGCTGTGTGTGCACAGTACTGTTCTAACGTGTAGGTAGGTACCTGCTGTGCCAAAAACCGTCACCTACCTTAACTTTGATGTCTAATTTTCAATCTTTAAAACTTGTAAACTAATTTCTATTTAAAACTTATGTATGAACTGTAATTAACCCTTAGTAGTTTCTTTTTATGAGAACAAATACACAAAAAAAAAATAGTCGTGTATTCTTTCTGTTGAAAATTTCAGTAAGAATTTGGCGAAATGCACCTTTGGATGTAAATTATATTATACTGAGCACATTATGGCTTAAATATGTACGAGTATGTATCATAAATAACCACTTTAACACCTCATCTTATTTTTCCAGGTGATAAAACACTCGACGTTCTCCCACGCGTCGGACGTGTGGTCGTACGGCGTGCTGCTGTGGGAGCTGCTCACCGGCGAGACGCCGTACAAGGGGATAGACGCCCTCGCCGTGGCGTACGGCGTCGCCGTCAACAAACTCACACTGCCCATACCTAGTACTTGTCCTGAACCCTGGAGGGTTCTTATGGAAGGTAAGATGGCGAGAACAATAGTTTCAGTTATGTCGTACTCTACAATTTTCTGATGTGTAGCGGTTAACTTAAAGTTTCTAACGAGTTACTGTGCCTCTAGTGAAGAAGGATATACTTACTTGAGTCCAATTTTGAAGAAAATGAGTTACCAGAAATGAAAAATACCAAAATAAAAAGTATAATAAATTCAGCATTGCTTGACCGCATAGGTAGCACAGGTGTGCTATTATTTTGCGACTGAAAGATAGAAAGCTGTTTTTGACACTAATGATGACTAAAAAATTTCACATAGTGTTTTGATTCACCATGAAATCTACCTTGGCTGTGTCTGAAGTGTCAAAAATCTACATATAACATGAGAGCATTTAAACAAAATCGGAAGGAACTGCTAGGGACGCTTGGTTATATTGATGGCCACTTGCCATGAAGTGACCACAGTTAGGGGCACTCTTATTAATCCTATTTCAATAGTTTTGAAAAGATTTAAAATAAATTAGAAGCGTAAGTTTCATCTTTAAGTATCTTTATGCAACATTTTATCACAATCTCTTCAGATGTTTAGCCGTGTAAGAACAACACACAGGCAACATTAGGATTTATAATATGAATATTGATTTCCTGTACAAATACTACTGTATTAAAGAATCTGTATCCATACTTCGTTTTTGCGAAGCGTTTCAATATACCTCGACAAGTTTGGTTCCATTACGTCTCATATAAGTATGACCTAAGGCTATAGACCAGCCTTTCACTACTTATGACTATTTGATTGCTAATCGAAATTTGAAACACTCGGTCATAAAAGTTATTGACTTTTATGACTGAGTGGTTTTGTGTCACTTGAATTGATCTTGGGTTAGACATTTTGTAAAGAGCCTAAAGGTTAATTAGCTTTGATGACTGTAGCTGAGATTCATTCAAAGATTGTAAAGAACATTATTATGACAGTAACAAATACGTTTGTATAGATAGTAGAAAATAAAAAGAATTATTAATGCAGTGTGATTACAAAGTTCATTAAGATTAAGTACAACCATAACCACTAGTTGTGGCAATTTGGGCTTATTAAGGAGTCTAAAATACCATGCTCACATTACTCTGAAATCTATAATCTATAATATTAATAAAGCCAACAAGCAACCTAAAGAAAACAATTAAAATAAACGGATTGCTATAGATCTTTTACAATACTTTAAATCCCACCTAGACTCTCTATACGGCAAATATCTGATATATTACTAAATCCTCCAAAAAATGCACCACTATCCAGCCGTCTAAAACTCCATATACATTGTTCCAGCCTGCTGGCGTTCAAACCCTCGGGAGAGGCCACTATTCCCTGAGATTCTGGAACAGTTAGACTGTATCAAGCAGTCAGAATTCACGCGCGCGCCGCACGAGTCCTTCCACACTATGCAGGATGGCTGGCGGCTGGAGATCGAGGAGGTGCTTCGGGATCTGAGGAGGAAGGAGAAGGTAAAGTGGGGGGGGGGGAGGATCCTGAGGGGATTTTTAAAGGAAGGTAGAGAACTACCCGCGTAATAACTCCCTAAATGCTTCTTCACGTCTCAAACTAACCAATTACATTAGACAGGAGTTGTAACATTTTATTTGGTTCTCTGTCTTCCGTATTTATTCATATTTTATAATAAGGGGAGAATGACATTTTAAATACTTCTACCATGAGGGTCTGCATTTTTATTCTCTAGTTTGGTTTTTCTTAGTAATATTTAGAAACAAACATTTATTATAGATATTGAAACTGTTTACTGCTGTATTTTTTTATTAGATGTGATATTTACCTATTTTTCGTATTATCATACTCTTTTTAGATCTTTAGTACTTTTCAAGGCATTTTAACCTACTTGTTTAGTATGTAAATGTTTTCTTGTAATGCAGGCCCTTAAGGTACATCTACTTCTACTTTCATTATCATTTCATCAGATATATACTTGCCAACTTATTACAAAGTTTGGCAAAATCATAAGATCCTTAATTCGCCACAAAATAACACTACTGCTTGGCTGACGTTATGCCAGAAAAGCACATTTTGGGTAACTTTGCACCTTTTAAGCAAGCTATTTTTAACAATAGGAAATATGCATGACAGGATTGTAAATCAAATATTTCAAGCAAATTAAAGTTTGGTGTTTCATAATCTGTATAAATCTTAGAGAGCTTTAGTAACTTGTTGATAAATAATTTAAGTGAGTAAGCAACCTTCATACTAATATTCTAAGCTAAAAATCTCCTTGCTTAAAAAGGCAACTGCTTAAAACATTATTGTAATTAAGAAATCAAGATAATAAATATATAAGTTTCCTTGATTAAGATACGTCACTCATAAATCCAGTGTTCTCTTTAATACATTTCACTTTAAGGTAATTTCTATCAACTGTCTGTCAATCACATGCATATATCCTATTGAAATGTTTAATATTTGTAAACTAACACTAAGCTAAAATAACTGTTATTAACTAATAAATATGTATTTTCATTCATAATGCTTGCGAATAGGAATGCAAAACTATAGAGGAGGTTAGTGACCGTTCATAGAGTTGTGTTGTAATTATCTATCTTTAGTTTATGTATGTTAGTATTTTTTCATTTATTCAGTATTTCTTATTGATTTTAAGTTTTACAAGTTGTTACTTTCATACTGTTGTACGTGCTAGCCAAGTGCAGGTTCAAGACTGCACATATTATCTTCAAGTAGGTACTGTTCTAAAAAACTCGTATACTTTTACTTCTCTCATAATCAACAGTGGACGGCCTAACTCCCTCTTTACGGAGGGAGTGCCTTGCCCAGCAGTGGGACACTAATGGGTCAAATTTTTCAAAGTCAAGTTTTGAATAGTGTATCAGATAGTTAATGCCAGCTGCCAATATTCTTTCTGATAAACTAACCGATACTTTTTCAGAAATGCGGAAATCAGAGTTTGAGTTACAAATAGCGCATTATTATGTTTTTATTAATAAATATTGTCACCGAAATAAGACAATTTCATCTCTCAGATTTTTTTGAAATAGTTTTTCAAATATATGTGTGTGTCGCCCTCTTCTTGGCACGCTTTGTTTCAAAGCATAACATTACATAAATAACACGAAATTCTTATTTATTACACTGATATGTTTGCTTAAATATTATATTTTTAACGCATTCAGTTATATTTAGCGTTTATTTACCCTTAATTTTTATATTTAAAGCAGATTGGTTTATCGTATTCGTATTTTGACATTTAAGCACGTATTCGTGTACTATATCTACGTATACGTTCATATTTATATACTTATATATGTTACTGTAAAAGCCCGACCAGTGGTAAATCCTAAGATTTTCCGGTAAAACCTAAGATTTACCAACTCTCAATGGTAAAAGTCCGAACAAGCCGGAGTTTAAAAACTATGTTACGATATATAAAAAAATCCTCCTTCATAACTATGTTTATAACTATTTCACGGTATAATTATACACTGTGACATAGTTATAAAGAAGGAGTTTTGGGCAAAGCGACATGTGTAGGTTAGGTTAGAAGGCTAAGGTGGGAGCGAGCGAAGCGAAGCTCCCACCTTAGCCTTCGTGGATATTTTTTTTTAACCACCCAGAAGGAGGAGCCCCGCGAAGCGGGGCTCCGGCGACATCTCGACATCATCAAGTGAATATAGGTAAAAGTTCGAAATAAAATAATTGTTCGGACTTTTACCATTGCGAGTTGGTAAATCTTAGGTTATACCGGAAAATCTTAGGATTTACCACCGTTCGGGCTTTTACAGTAACATATACAACAAAATTAACTCTCCGTACCTAAAACACTTTCACATACTCCTACTAATATCTCCTTTCGTATACTTTCAGGAGCTCCGCTGCCGTGAAGAGGAGCTGACTCGAGCTCAGCTGAAACAACGCCTGATGGAACAGAACCTCGCGCAAAAGGAACGAGAACTGGAGATGAGAGAGATCGACCTTGTTGCCAGGGAGCTGCATATACTGATCTTTGCGAGCAACATGTCGCATAATCAACCGCCGCAGCCTAATAAACGGAAAGGTAATTTTTCATCAGTTTCGGGTCAAAAAAAATTGTTGGGGAAGTAGTAAAATTGTACTCGGAATCATTAGTTTTGCTGTCAACATACTGCTTTTTTTATTGCGAAAGAATAATGCCTGTTTCAGTATAGCCGGCAACTTAACTTACTGGAATTTAGGTTTTAGGTTTTAAGTTCAAAACGAATGTAAAGCTTAGTTTAGCATTTCTTAACCCCCGGTTTCTGAGGTGCATTTAGCAGAAGTTTATCTATTATATAGTGTTAAAACTCATATAAAACGATAATGAATAGATAAACTACCGCTAAATGTACTCAGAAACCAGGCATAAGTGATTCATGTTTTATTCTCCAGCTCACAGTGCGTTTTTAATAATTTAATACAGGTTTTCAAAAATGTTTTAGTATTTTAAGCTATTGAGGTAACACTAAACATTGTAGACAACAAATCTCGGGGTTATTTCCAACCAACCAACTTTTGACTATGATAAAAAAATATAAGTGTAGATCCTTATTGTCTATTTTATGCATAGCAGCACACACATACTAGATTTGTATAGTAACAATATCGTCATATCTTTTGCATACTAACAACATAATTCGGTTTTCTCCATGAGTCAGCAACATTGACCCACTAGCCTGCTTAGTATTTGACAGTGGCCTTGCACATGGTTGCTGTTCTAGCCTCAGCTGGTCACAAATTAGTACAAGTTATGAAATATTATGTTAAGTATGCTATAATCAGATGACTTTGAATTTATTCACGTCATTTGGGCATACTTACTTTTTTTGTATGGGTTGAGTACTGTGAATGAAATTTTAATTAATATAATAAATGATTTGAAACAATGATCTGGTCTCTGCCTGCCCCTATAAGAAGAAGGCGTGATGTTATGTATGTTTGTATGTGTGATTCTGTGCTATACAGGCTTATTAGTAAAATGCCAAATATCACGGGATAGATAACTGACATTATTAGTAAAGAAGTGCTCTAACAATTTTGATAATGTCTTACAAAATTTTCATACAAAAATAAAATATTAACTTAGTGACCGCTCGAATGTTCATAACTCTTAAGGATAATATAAACTGCTTCGCCTGTGACGCGCGGGGATAATGATGTGGTAGCGCTGATAGATATAAAAGAATAGATAAAAACTTGAAAAATCGTTCCTTTCTTCATGTATTGAGTTATATTAAAACTCATAGAACAAAAATTGTTGCTTATGATGTAAGCTATCTAGTCCTGCGAGGTTTTTAGTGTTATAAAAGTCACCCTGTATTTTTTGTGAGAACAGGTGTATTAGATGATTCGGGAGTAATGACCTCTTTATTACCGGGTTTTTTTTTAGAATATTACTACAATTTTAACTGTAAAGTTAAAAGTAATAATATTTTACCGATTCTAACTTTCAGAAATTATGTTGTTTCAGGCAAATTCAGTAAGATAAAGCTCCTCAAGAAGGATACGATCTCGTCTCCTCTGGACTTCCGGCACACGCTGACGGTGCGGCCCTCGGAGGACGAGTCCAGCGTCAAGCAGCTGGTGGCCGTCGCCAAGGACACGCCGCCCGGGTCACCCGCCATCATGCGGGCTATAGCCCGTACGTTGCGTTTTATTTATTGCTTTATGATCTTATGGTTGATATTTTGTGAGAGTGTGTGTGGATGTGCAGATGATTTGAGACTCGATTTCTTGTTTGGGTGATTAATTGCTTTTAAGCGTCTTTAGGATATTTTTTGATAGCGTGCGAAGTCGTTAGTTTGTAACTTACAAAGAACATATTTTCAATAACAGCTGATCGGATCAAAGGGTCATTGACCTTTTCATCGTACACTCATTGCTCCGATTAATTTATGCGTGTGCTATGTTCCAGTGCCGGCGGACGGCGTGAAGGGCAAGACGTGGGGCCCGTCCACCGTGCACCAGCGCTCCCGCACGCAGCTGCCGCTGGGCGCGCCGCCCGCGCCGCGGCCGCGCCACGCGCGCTTCTCCAGCTCGGCGCCCGACCTGCCGCCCGCCACGCGCCACGCCGCAGGTAACGCGCCCCGCCGCCCCGCGCGCCCGCCGCCGCGCCCGCCGCACAAGCGCGCCGGCTCCAGCGACGACCTGCACGCGGACGACGCGCCGCGCCGCAACCGCTTCCTGCTGTGCCCCATGTTCGCGGCGGCCGGCTCGCTGGCGCACGAGTACGAGGCCGTGTTCGCCGTGCGCGGCCGCGCGCGCAGCCCGCACGCGCCGCGCGACCTGCTGCGCGCGCTGCGCTCGGGCTCGGCGCCGCGCCTGCTGGCCGCCGCGCCCGCGCCCGACACGCAGGACCTGCTCGCCGACGACTAGCGCATAGCGGGCCGAAATGCAAAAAAAAATACAAAAAAGTTGAAAATTCCAAAAACATTGCGGTTGTCATTTTTTGTTCCGCGTCTCGATTATTTTATTTCGCGCTAACCCGTGGACGGTACAAAGATGTTGCCATATTTTGAGACATATCATTTCTTACTAACATTCCCGTGCATTCGAGTATCTCTCCCGTAGTTCCGGCCCGTTAGCGCGATCGCTCGCTCCGACCCGCATCGCGACTAGTCGCCTCGGCGCCGCGCTCCTCCTCCCGTCTTTAACGAAAAAACGAGTTCCCTAAGATACGAATATATTTCGACGCGAACTAAATAATTTTTCGAGAGAGACGAATTCGGTCGAAACATCTTTTCTGATTGTAAATATGTTACTTATTAGATAAAGAAGTTCCGAGGAATGGATCCTAGCGTTAAGATAGCGTGTAAAGATTTTTAAAAGACTTATTTTTTTAGTTTGTATCGTTTAAGATGTAGGCGTAAACCAGTGTCTGCCGCGCGTTATATTTTACCGAAACTGAATTCAACAACGGTAAAATATTTTCTGTTTGTCTAAAATCTCATAGTCTACAGAATTGCTTTTAATACGATTACATATCAACAGATTTTTTTACCTTAATCGACAATCGAATCTAATTTTGAGATCGAAATTGAATCAGACATAGTGTGGTTTTCTGTCCATATAATTATATTTGGCTAAGTAAATAATACTGCATTTTTTTTCAGGCTATATATTACTTTAGTTTTTATTATAAAATCTTATTATTTTTGTATTTAGCCAAATATAATTTTCTAATACATAGCAGACCACCAGTTGAAGCATTTAAGGTTGAACGTAGACAATCTAGTTATTAATTTATCTGTAGTTAGTAAAATTTTTAAGGACTTTATTTAAATTAAAATAAAAAGACTTGTACTGTGACTTCGACTGACCGAAAATTTCTGTTTTGGATCTTGCCAAATTGTATTGAAATTAATAAACAAGCCACGATGGAGAACGAAATTTTGTCTTCGAAAGATTTTAAGTATTAAAAAGAAAAATATTTTTTTCGGTAGCAAAAAAATTTGATTTTCTTTTCGGACGGAAAAAATATTGTTTGTATTTTCAAACAATTCAAAATTAATTTTAATTTTGTTATTTTCGACACAGTTTCCGAACTTAGAATGAAGTGTCAGGCAACTTATTTGACAGATGACAGCAACAGCAAACGACAACAACAGAACAACTGTCGAAATTCCTTCTGATAAACTACCTGACACTTATCTAGAGGTTTTGAAACCTTATAATTATTACCATTATGACTTGTTTATTAAACATAAAATAGAAGATTTGTATGAATGGGACTAAGTAAGTAACAGCCGATTGTTTTCTTTCTTGCTGCATTAAGGAACCTCCCAAGACAACTTGCTTTATCCTTGTGAGTATATATTTCATATATTTTATACGTACAACACACGTGAATGCGTTCCGAACTTAGTTATTTAGTTGTTTGTGCTAGGAGATTTGCAATTAAAGATTTACCTTTTATTTTTGTCATTTTTACAACTTTTTACAATTAGATTGTGCACATATGTACACTATGAACTAAGCCCTGCACAGTTGATTAGTTTCCAAGAAACTGGCCTGAAAGTATCGGAGTAAATCATAATTTATTACATCAGTAGTAACTCGATAGGTTTTTACATTTTCTATAAGTTAGCCGCTACTTATTTTTGCACTATGCATTTTGGAGTAGTTATTCGCAATATCCCGCCATTCATTTGAAAGTAGTTTTGGTAGTCAAAAGTACTTTTTTATGCTTCATATTTTTTTGCCGCTACCGAATTGAATAAAATGCTAAAACTAGCCTTAAATTCATGAAATTAGGGCCAGTTTTACTACTTTGGAATGACTGTCGATTAGCTTCATAAAGAGTAATTTTGACAGTAATTTGTTGTGTTTAAATAGCAGATTTGCTATCCAGCACTTATCCAGAAGCCGTAAATCTGGCCTTCTAAAGTTGTACAATAGTATTTTTATTTGCGATTCTCGTTGCAACGTTCGGAGCGCATTCAAAATGTCCGTGTCACAAACCATAAGGGAACATTATTATTATAAGTTAGTTGTATCGTTTGGAATTGATTGTAATGTATATTGTTGTGTCCTAAGTGTGATACTCAGATGTGTGCTAATTTTAGTTATTTTACATAATTTTTGCGAACACGTGGCTAAGCTTCGACAGAAAAATGTGCAACCCAAATTTCTGGGATCTATTCTAATTAAATAATAACTAAGACTCTTGCATGTAAGATATGAATAATTTCCGAGATAAGGTATGGTCATCTGATACTGCCCTTCCCGTGAGTGTAGGGAAGTAAAATGAGGTTTATAAACGAACAATTTCGTTAATAGCGAAATTTCGTTTCGAATACCTTTTACGCTCGAAATAAAATCTTAGAAAAAATAGGGAAATTATAAGTCTCGAAGCCATTTTTTTTTGTTTGGAAATGATAACTATTGTCTCGATATTATGTCAATGCGTGCAATAAAATTTTATTGGTGCTTTAGTAGTTAAAAGTATAAGTATAATAGTTTAAATCCAGTCGAATACTGTCGTTATTCTAAGTCCAGTATTTGAGCGATTTAAAAATATTTTCTGTCGTCACTTGGCCATGTAAAAGCATTTTTGTAATTTTACTATTACAGTAATTTTAGTATCAGTTTTGACTTGATATATATATTATTATTATTTTGTAAATTGTAAGCATTTGTTTGCTTTCAGCCAAGATTTTTTTTTTATTTTTGTTTAATCAATGTTGGACATGTTTTTTTTAATATAAGTGCTATGCATGCTTACCAGTTCATAATATATGCTATATACATAAGGTATATATGTATCTGTTGTACTTACTTATTTGTTAGTTTTTTTTTTATTATAATTATTGATTTTTTTTCGCTTTTCACAACGTCATTATGGCACGCTTTCAAATGTTTACAATGATTCCGATTAATAACTTGTATTTGGAATGTCTATACGATTTTTTTTGTTGCAACACTTAGTTTAATGTAGTCTTAGTGCATTGGAATTGATTAGACAGTATTTTTTTTTGCTATTGTAGTTTTGTGCCTCTAGTGAAAAAGAGTATATATCAGAGTCCGATTTTGGTGAAAATAAGTTAAGTAACCTAAATTTTCAGAAAAAAGGGCCCTATAGATTGGTGGAAACAGACATTGTTTATTTAAAAAAATGAAAAAGTTAGAAATGTGCAAAAAGGGATTATTTACGCTGAAAATATTGCAAAAGTGGCATATAGTCCACTTTCACTCCGTAACTAATTTTCGACTAGACCGGACTTATGCTCTTTTTCACTGAAGACACAAAGTATTTTTTTACTTTTTTGTTGATTAAGATCGTAAAGATATTCCAAGTGGTAGTAATGTCGTATGTACAGTGTACGATGTGTATCCTGTAACAAGATAAATAACAAAATGTTCCTGCAACGGTGGTGGCAATAGTATTACGTTTACCCGAGAGGCTCGTGTCAATGGCGTCTGACAGGTCTGGCTGTCTGCTGTCCCGCTTACACTCATACGATACACGTATTGCTGTCCTTGTCTCATTGTCGTTATGTTAACAACTTGATATTGAAGAGGCTAGGTTAGATTTTTTTATGCTTCGATTTTAAAGGAATTTATTTTTATGATTTTAGTATGGCGTTTTAATGCTTTAATTTTGAACTAGACTTTTCTTCCAAAGGGACACATGGCAGCCTGTACCTAAAAATAATTTTAAGACGTAAAAAATATCAATTTGTAAAAAAAAAGATAGCTCTTCGGTGATCTGGTTCTTTCATAGTTATATAGATTCTTTTTTATATATCAAATAAACCTTTTCCATAAAATCGAAGTTGGTGTATTTTTTTAACATGGGAATACTAATCATTAGTTACTAACAGAACCCCTTAACATTAAAAAAAAGTAAAAGAGCCATAGAGAAATAGAAAAAAAAACGGTGAAGGTTTTTTAGCTTATGCTTTCTTACTATGGCTAATCGGGATTGGTCGAAATAAAATTATAACCAGTTTATTAACAAAATTATGAGGTTTGTTAATTTTGAAAAGTGTAATTTCTTTGCACATGTAAGTATGATAGACTTTTTTTTAGTTTCTTTTTTGTTGTTTACAAAGATATTGCTTGTTTAAGATATAGAATGAACTGTTTGGCATGTGTAGTATTCATGATTGTTTTTTCACTGCATGATTTAAAAATAGAGGAAAAATCGCTATTTATAAAAACTATTTTTATCATTTAACACGTATTTGTCCCATTGCTAGGCAAGGGTCTTATCCCAAACGAGGGAAAGAGATTGAAAATGAAGTATCTAAATTATTTCGTCAGACTATAATTTTTCAAAAGTATCAAGTATTTTTCCTCTCTTTTTCTTCATCAATTTACTATGTTATAATAACTTGTCTTACACTGTTTTACTCCACAGTATAATACGTTTATTTCCTCATAAGCTGTGTACAAAAATAGCCATGAATTGCGTAGTTTTGATGTGAAATTTAATTTCAACGTTATTTCCTACAGCGTAAGGTGCATTTTACATCGACAATTTAATTTAGGTTAATCTTACAAAGTTTCAGGCAATGTTTATCTTTAGTAAAACTAATTGTTTTGAAGTCTAGAATATTTATTAAGTGCTTACAGGAAATGGTACTGATAGTGGGTTCGATACCCATGTCGAAATGTGTTTAGCTTTTCTGTTAAAGAGTTTTTAACATACTGAGAATTTTTCCTTATATCAAGTTATTTAAAAACATCTTTTAACTCGTGTTTGCTAATCTAACTGTTTATTCTAGTCCATTACAATTTACTACATTCGTAGCTAATTGTGTACAGAAAATCATCTCATGGATCTAATTTTAACTTGATGAATACAATGAAAATAGGAGAGCTTTCTATTTCTGTTATAATATGTTTCTCACACATCAACCTGAAGTAAGATTTTTAATTAGATATGGTAAACTAAAAAGCCGTCGAATTGAGTAATATGGTAGACTTAAGGCATCTCTGTTCGGGAGAAGAGAATAGACTATTCCAAATTATTCCTAAATGAGTTAAATTTATTTAAACGCAACTTTAGTTCCTCAATCGGTGCTTGAATATCAATAAAATTTGTTTCTATCGCTTGAAAATCAAGAGATGTTTTCTTCCAATAGAACTTTTAAATAAAAATAAAGTAATGTTATAAATCTCTTCGCCGTTGTGGGGTCAAATAAATACGATCAAGTAAAACGTAATTAATTTAAATGTCTTTACATGTCTGAAGATTATTTAATATAAGTTCTTGAAGCAATGATAAAGCTCTAATTCGCCCATGGTCGGCGTTGGTACCAATGCATCTCTTATTAGGGAGATCCGTGCCCTATTAATTGCCAAATTACTCTATACAAACATCAAACCGTGCATTTTACCTAGAGGGATAGACAGAGACCTCAGACTGGCAGATTACTTTATCTAATTAATAATACTGCTTCACCTTGCGTGATGATAAATTCCTCATCAAACTGTTCACGCACGCACATATACACTAACGCACCTATGTTTTCCATTCACATAGGTTGTTTTCTTCCTTATACAGACTTCAGTCCGGACGACTGGGGGCCCGAGTTCCCGCTATCCAGCTCGTCTAGGTACGCGATACCTATGCCTACCTTGTATAGTACCGAAGGTGAGTTTAAGAACATTCTAGAACATTTTTATGTAGTTGGTAGTTTATTACATGCATAATATCAAGCCTTTACATAATGGTATCCCGCTGCAACCGGTGAGACTTTAAGTAGACATAGTTAGAAGAAAGGCTAGACTGATAATGATATGTAATATCACGTCTTTTTCCATCCTTATTGGTGGTTTATTGTAGGTTAAAATATGTTGCTGAAATGATCAGCAAGGCTTAGGGGTTGTCTGTACATTACAGGGTTGTATTACGAAAATCACGGAACCTTTTTGGGATCCCTGGGTTGACTGTGTGTAGTACTGAAATTACAGAGTTGTAAAATAGAGACGAGATTAATAGAGAACTGTTAGGTATATGATTGCAGTCCAAGACATTTTGTATTTGCTTTCTAGTAGATACTAAACAGTAGATGACAGATATAATTAACACGCTGCTAGGCACACTTGTCTAATCCTCGCGACAATTCCAAACCTGAGATTTTTTGACCCTCACCAAATTATTTAAACTTGATTGATAGAATCCAGAGCTTTATGTAATGTAATTTTAAATCTGTCGATAGACTAAGATAAAATAATATCTGATTTATAACAAAACGTTTTTGATTATTTTGTTAAAGTTCAAAAAGAACATCTACTAAACTGCTTTAAACAACAAATATGATATTATGAATGTGACTATTGTTGCATCCACCTGTTGCATTTCCAACTTGTATGCATGTCTGTACATACAGGTTTCAGTCATCTGAATATCAACTGAATGGTACAACTTGTTGACCAATATAATAAACATAGCTTTGCCTTTAAACCTATTTAACTGTGTAATCAAAATGCCATTGAATTAGACGTGCAAGGTTAAACAATTAATTTTATTGTATTCTGTTGATTAAAGTTCATGATGCTAAAAATAGTGAAGGAAAAATAGTTTTGCGACTTATTTATTAAAAGTAAGCATATTATAATATACTTATATTGTAAGTAGTGTTCTAACTGCAACACTTTCAAAGCCAAACTGTTAAAATTAAAATACCTATACGATTTTTTTGCTGATCATAGACACAATTTTCTGTAAAGTGGTGGAAGTCTTTAGAATTTTAGATATGGCATGACAAAAATGTTTATTCTGCAGACAAAACCTTTGCATATTCTCCCAGAAATTAAATCTTAAATAATAAAAAATAATAGTAAAAAGCAACGTCTATTTATTGCTCTAAAACAGTAAGAACCCTCGGGATTACAACAAACCCAACATGAAATAGGATGTAATATTAAAATAGAAATTACTTAGTTTAGTATTCCTTGTGCATGTATAAAAGTATGGTAGTACTTAGTGTTTTTTCCCTATAGTATCGTGATGTTTTCAGGCTACAAGTTCAAAAAGCCGAGTATAATCGAGTTGGTGCTTTATAACATGGCAGCGCTGCTGGGCGGCGTGGCGGCCGGGTATGACGTCAGAGTGTCCAACGTTAGCCCGCTACATCCCACGCTGCAACCGCATCGGTGAGTTACAAACAATACTGTATTTTTTTTAGTGATATAATAATACATGTATGTGATGACCTGTGTGTGACCTGTAGTTGCGATGTGGGTAGTTTTTCACCGTTTGCTACATTTTTTCAATTAAATAGTTTAAAAAAGTGATGAATAAGCTTTTATTTTGGGTTTACGAATTCATAATTTGGTGTTTTACGAAAGGTAGTATCGAGTCTGGTTGTAATTGAGTTTTGTGTGACTGCTGTGTGAATCCGAATTAGGCAGAGGCTGTGTGTAAAGCACACTCTTCAACTGAGAAACTTAGACTAAATAATGCGTATGAATGGTAGTCGATATACTTAAAATGTATTCAATGTTCAAATCTGTAAACTCAGAATTTGTTATCCTTGGTTCACCAACCCTAACCTGCACCCATAGATTTCAACTGGCTATTTTCAAGTACTGTAGCTGATAACAGACCATATTTTATGACAATTTCCTCATATTTTCACTGTAATGTTACAGAGCGGAGATAGAACCGGAGCCGCTAAGTACGTCCGTGTACGAAGGGTTCGGATACGCGCACAACACGTACCACGGGCCCACGAGACACCTGCGCGCGCCGCTCAACGCCATCACTGGATCACCTGTTAGTATAACTCTCCTCTACCTTTAAAATTCATAACAAAATGAATGGATTTGTTTGAAGTGGTTTTCAGCCAATTTTATTGCCGAGATGATCTTTGTGTTTTTTTTTTGGTTTGGTGATTGACATAAATATAGATAGATATACCAGGACATTAAAGAAGACTCCAAACGCCAAACAATGACGTCACTTTTTATCTCTTAATGTCCTGGTTTATTTTTGAAGTAAACATAGAATTTATAAATTTTGAGTAGGTTTAAAACTTTCGAATCATAAATACGACAATTATTCATATTTTTATTTCTCCCCATTCCAGATCTCAAGTCTACAAACAGAAGAGCAGAAACCGATCCGGTTCACAGATTCTCCCACTCACTACGCGCACCCGTCGTCATCGTCCGGGTACGGGCACTCCGCGCAACCGCTGTCCGGCACCTCCGGCCTCGGCACCAACTACACCTCCACGCAACCTCCCACGCCTTCTCCCAGAAGAACATCGTCCTCCACGTCGGACCACCTCGCTGACTTGTATCACAACTACAGAGAAAACTTCCAACCCTCACCTTCACAAGACAGAGATTATTACTACCGAGCGGAACCGTACCAGTACGACAGAACGGCCGAGTACGTCGTCAAACACCCCTACTACGGCGGCTACGACGAGTGCTCCTTCGAGTACCGGGAGTCGACGCCCGACTACCGACCCTCGCCCCAGTACCTCACCCACAGGAGGACGCCGTCAAATTCGTCGGCGTCCAACTCGCACCCGGAAGAGTTCTCCCCTTCGCGACAGTACAGAAGCAAAGAGAAGAGGGACGACTACAGACCGAAGACCGAGTACCCGAGGAAGTCGAACGATTACTCCCTGCCGAGGGATTTCTACCGGCAGGAGTCGCAGGAGAAGGTCGAGATCGAGCGGCCCGCGAACCTCGGGCTCGAGCTGGCGCCGACGAAGCTGAGGTCCAGCCTCAAGAAGTACAACAAGAAGAGCTCCGCGTCGGGCGGCAGCTCGGGCGCGGGGTCGGGCGCGGGGTCGGGCGGCGGGTCGGGCGGCGGCTCGCCCCCCGCGCGCTCGCCGTCGCTGACGAGCGAGGACAGCTCGTACGTGTCGGCGCGCGACGCGTCGTCGGGCTCCGTGTCGCGCGTGCGCTTCAGCCCCGACACGCTGGCGCCGCCGCCCGCCGAGCGCCGCGCGCGCGACTCGTAGCGACGGCGGGCCCGGTTCGACGACTACCTCGTGTGACCGCCGAGGGAGCCGTGGAACGAGGAGCTTCTAGGTGTTCGTAGAGGTGACTGTCTGCAGTTTTGGTGTTAGTGCCGTGGCCGGGCCGGTCCCGCCCGTCTGTCGCGATTAGTGCTCGTCGGGTGTCGGGACGTCGGTGCGATACGTATCTCTCGAAACGTCTGAATCGCGAAAGTGAATCTGTGCTCGCGTCGACAATCTGGCGCTTTAGACGAGTCGAGAGTGCCCGCCGGCGAGGACTCCGGCTACGAGTAACCGCAATAAGCTATTGTATAAACGCGATTGTGTTCATTATTTAACGTATGCGTAGTTTCCATTGTACATTTTGTATGATATTATGTCATAATGAGATGTATTTAGCCGTCGATGTAAAGCGAATCGCTCTTTCACAGTGCCTATCGCGGGAAAATATTGTATTTTAACGTTGAATCCTTATTGCGTGATGTAGTTGTAAATGAGACGAATATTAAAAGGAGATTCGGTCGAGGCAGCGATGCGGTGTAATTAGTGAAGTTTCCGAATGTACTGAATCTTTATCACTATAATGTAAGAGATGTAAGCGCGAGCTGGCTTTGTTCGAATCGAGGCTGCCTTGTATTAGAAGTATCCGTATATCTCATAAATTGATTTAAATATATTCCAGTTTGGTATTATCGATGAGGAACAATATAGGCACAAAACTTAACATTGTACAAATTGTAAATATCTGTTGGAGAGCCGACACAATGTTCGGCGAGTAGTTTACGTTAACGCGCGTTCTTATAATTTCGTTAAATTTATAAATAGTACAAATGTATTTTGTAAGTGTCTACGCGGTCGGCGTGACGAGAAAAAAAAACATATTTTTAAGTCAACGTAATCAGTGTATATTTTGAAACTAACAATTAATATATTATGTAACTTATATCACTAAGTTGTATGCATTTTGTACAAAACGTTAGATATTTTTTACTGAAAAAAATATCAGTAACATTAGTACCTAGTATTGTGAGCAGCTTTTATATCCCACAATTAAATAATTAAATTAGGTAAAAATACTAGTCGGAAGTTTGCGAAAATCCTAAATATTGCATATCCAGCTAAAAATTGATATTATATACGATATTACGCTTCCTTTACCCAAAAACACTGGATTACTTTAATAAATCGAAATATAATGGGTTTCCGTTCAATTGATGGCCTATAATCGGGAAAGCTTGAAATTATCACTTAAATTAGCGTATAAAAATTAAAATTTAAGATGTATATCGGAAAATTTGAATAATATTAGCTTTGATAATTAATTGTTAGCCCGAAACAGTGCCTAATGTTTGCTGGAACGGTACTTCGAGATTATGCCATGGAGAGAAACGATTATTAGATGAAAAACGATATATTTTTTGCAATTGTGGCCAGTAAATCACTTTCGACTAAACTCAAGTCGATGTTTTGAAATTTTTGTTTTCATGTGCAATATGTGAAATTATTTTGCGTCCATATTTAATTTAATTATATTATTATTTATAAAACAAATCGTCGTGAATGTAACAGTATTTTATGCAGTATTTGAAGTATTGTATATTCGGAAAATATATGTATGACTGTATGTAGTATAATTTATTAAGTTAGCCTGAACCTGTGCCAATGTCGTCCAGTGTTTTACATTACCTTTATTTCAATTTTAGTACAAACCAAATCGTAACCAAATTATATTAAGAATCTCTCGTTAAAATAAGTTTCAGTTGAAAAGTCACAAATTTCTGAGTCAACTTTTAAAAAAGATATGTAAATATTTATCTGAGATTCACGGCGCGTTTACTTAAAAAATGTCTAGTCCTGATTTTTTATTTTATTTAAATATCTGGCTTGTATTCGAGTGGTCGCGAACGACTGGCGAACGTACTTCGAATGAAAAATGTAGTTTATTGGGCATTCCTATGTTTTATATACATTCCATGTTTGAAGTGATATTATTGTAATCAGTGATGTGTTTAAGACGAATGTAAAGGTTTTGTGTGCCAATAACATGAGGTGGAAGGATGCCTTACGTCTGTACGTTAAATCGACAAATAAAAATATAGATTAAGCTTTTTATGAAGTCTTATTATTCCTATTTTCCTTGACCTCCATATTCCTGATAACATAAAAATAGACACACCCAAACTGATAAACTCTGCTGCGAAAAAACAATAGCGAATTTACACGAATATACCTATTCATGTTTTTTTGATAAATGAGGTGATACAGGAAAGTCCTCAAAAATATAATAATACTACACCATCCACCATATAGTACCAGCTCTATGCCAAAGTTAATTATTTACGTAACTCCGAAGCAATTTATTTCTCTCTTTCTCAGCATACTTACTACATACTTAGCCGTTTTTAGAAGACTTATCGGAATAAATGTAGCTTTAGGTACTACTGGAACCAATGTGTCAGCAGAAACTAACACTGTTCGAGACCATCTCCAATAAATTCAAGAATGGACGGATGACAAACAGTAGTAGAATTACTATGATGATCGTATCAAGTGGCGAATACAAATTAACCTCATTACTGCGAGGTAAATAGTATCAAGTCTAGCTTCAATGATATAAAGCTACGTAACACATCGCCAATGGCTCACTCCATTCAATATCAGGTCGCGTTCTTGAACTCAACCAAGCCGATTGCCAACAATTAACTGTTCATTACACCCAAACTTATCACTTTCTCTTATCAACAGGGTAGCAAATAAAGACGTATGTTTTATATAAAAACAATTTATTCAATACTGCATAACTAAAATACTATGTCAGTGCGGTGTAAAAAATATTCTTATTAAGTAAATAGTGCTCTTAAAACTAAATATTTACAAACTTAACGTTTCTGTCCACTGAAGTGTATCTTCATACAAAAATACGTATAAAATAGTGACACGTTGTGTAGAGGTAACCACTAGCGGATCCAGGGAGTGGCCCGGAGACTCGAGACCTTTCCAAAATCCCCTGGAATTCTTACTCTCGCACAATACCTGGGTCATGCCTCAAGCATTTCAAATTCCAAGCCAGAATCCTGGATCAGCCAGTGGTCGCGACCAATTTATAAATAGCCATTTTATTGTTCCCCAATATACAGGAGCGCGCTCGGTCGTCCGAGTCGGCAGCGATACGACTTAGTAGACAGAATGCTTTATAAAAGTTCCGCAGTAAGACAAGAACAGTATAAACAAAAATTAGTTAGAGCATTTTTAACAAATCGATCGCACGGTTGCCTTCATACAATGGACGGGAAATTTCTCGTCAGTTCATTTCTCACGTCACTTGCGTCATTTTCCCCACTGCTTAGTTCACCAGTTCGCTACACTATATCTTCGAGTCGAACTTTCGCAAATATTTATCGCAATGTACGTCGGCGTGTTATTTTAATCACTCAACGAATCGATTTGCTAAAGTGCCATAACTTTACCAGTCACCAGCGTTTTGTAAAATTGACGAATATTGGATAATTTCTCAAATTATGCCATCAATAAAAGTTGTTTTACAAAATAAGAACTATGTTCCATAAAATCATACCACAGGGCAAGGAATTCATAATAAACATGCACGGAGAAAATTTTCATGAAAATTCATATCAAAAATTACCCTGTGACAATAAATCCAATAAGCAATAATTTAGGTTTAGAACCAAAGTTCTTAAGTCTAAGTACTGGATCACCAGATATATCACAATCAAACGTTTCTACATCCGTCTAATCTCTATTTCGTCTTATTTCTAAGGAAGTTGAGTCTATTTGACTAGTGGATAACTTTGCTATTTGTGTTCGTAGGAAGTATCTGTGTTAAGTATTCTGCACCTAT
This sequence comes from Anticarsia gemmatalis, assembly GCF_050436995.1. Taxonomy (NCBI): domain Eukaryota; kingdom Metazoa; phylum Arthropoda; class Insecta; order Lepidoptera; family Erebidae; genus Anticarsia; species Anticarsia gemmatalis. The sequence continues at coordinate 1,610,582 of NC_134756.1, read as the reverse complement.
TTCTAGGGGCTTACACGAATGTTGGCAACGTCAGTATTCATTAATAGTTGTATATAGCAATTATATTGGATCACCAACCTAGGATCTATTGTGCAAATTATACCTTAAGTAAGCTCTAGTCCGAATCTCTCGCAGAATCAGTCTATGAATTCATCGTAAACTACAATGACCTATTATCTCACAAGCAAAATGTAACACATAATGAAGGAACGTATTTCATACGGGATGTTAACATAAAATTCAACGATAAAGTCGTTTTTAAAACATTTCTCATGCACACAGTGGCCTCGAATGATGACACTCGATGCTCGACTCATGTTTATACAAAACATTAGGAAGCAATCATAATCTTTTAATACAAAATCACGCGCGATCTTCGGAAGATACACGAATATAAAATATATTTTCTCGACTTTGAAATATGTAAATCAGAACGGCTATTACTATTCTTATTCTGGCCATAAAACTCAGTTCACTGATCTTAACAATATTGAGGAGACGAGAACAAAAATCGAGACGAAAATTCATTAAAATTTCTTTGTCTTCTATCTATATTATAATCTGTACTTGGAAAATTCAATTTTCTTTCGTTCATCGCCTCCACAGCGCCCATGTGGCAAGGGGCCAATTAAATTACTCTCTTATTAGTCCATCTGGCTTGTCATCAAAGCAGAAAATTTTCATAATAAGGCGCTCTTTTGAAGTATTATACATACAGCTTGTACAATGATCCTATCGCGTCCGGGAAGTTTAACAGCGTCCATTTCATTTACATAGTAAAGAATCATTACTTTGTCGACCGTGCAAAATTCTGCCCATAAAACTGCGAAACTTGAATCAGATATTTCTTTGAAATCTCTCTTTAAAATTCGTTAAGAGGAGGTACGAACAGTGTGATACTAAGTGTGTATTGTTTAGTGACCAAGCAAACAGCGGTGAACAGCTAAACACACATGACGGTACGCAATGTACGCACATATGAGTACAAGCAAGACTTGCTTACATTTCAGCTTCAGAATATCAATGAGTGATATTTTATTTTTACCGTCCGTATTGTAGTTTCAACACGATCTAAAACCGGTCTCCCTATACCCGCTCTATTTTACAATTAAAATCTTGTTTGCAAATAACTTCGCCACTTTAAAATTTAGATGGCCATTTTGTATACTTTCAAGAAACTTCAATAAATATGAGATCCTTGACCTTTCGCGTCGACTTGAATTCGGTCCCATATAGTTTTAGGAATGTTTTAAGCTACTTATCGCTAATTAAATCATATGGAATTATCGATCCGGTGAACTTAGCTCGAACACAGAGGTTTGTGAACAGATTTACGTCGATTACTGTAATTACTCGTGTTAATCTATTTCGGTGTGGAGTCGCTAGTACAACAGCTTCCGTTGCCATAAATCTCACATAACGGGAACCGAGCACACGTCATAACATGATAATATTCTGAAGCTTGATACATACCGGCACAATTTATGATCATACATTATTGAATGCGACCACGTTTTACAAAAAACAACGTACATGCGTCCTATCAGAATTCATTTTTATTCATCCCGATTTGCCTTCGAAATTAAGTCCTCTGGGATACAGAAAACAAGCTTAAAGCATATCAATGAGATTAACTAGACATGGATTGAGATAAATTGTAACCACGAAAACCAATAACGAAGACTTATAACGCAAACAAGAAAATATTTTTAGCGTGATCCGCTTACAGAAATAGTCTAAGGATCTTTCCGATAAGTTGTTGGTTATTCAACGAATAATAGCCATTAGGAGTCCGGTTTGAGAATATTACACCGATTGTAACCGGTGGCGAGGAAAAAAACAAACCGGAGTGTTTTAGCAGACGACTCATTAACTAAGCACCTGTATAAAACTTAGAATGTATAAAAAACTGACGGCGTTCTTCTGTTGCGTAAATGCATGAAGCGTGTGTCAAACACTGATGGTAGCGTGCTATAAAAACAATTGTTTTACTGACTCATTTGAAATCCTTGAACCTAGCAACATTGGTGGGGCGTTAAGCCGACGCGCTGTAAGCACCCATTATGATGGAATTTAAAGGGATTATTTCCAAATTCGACCCTCATAACACGAAAGTGGAGATATACTTTTACGAGTGTATAACATAATTTCCCTCGACCGCAATATCAGTACGTATCTAGGTACGTCTAAGTAGTGGTACAGAGTAAAATTGACTGGTTCCATACAAACAAAAGAAACATATGATCAAACACTAAAATCGAGTCAAATTCCTAAATCTATAAACGCGTTGCCATTATTTACGAGACGTGCGTATCTAATTCTTGGTATACGGCGTAACACAATTTCGTGCACGATTTTAACAGATGATATAACTTAATTGCTACGTATCGTTGTAGACTAGTGGACCCGTATTACAGCAGAAAAATATAATAATATATTGATCGTAATTGTACGCAAAGTTTTCAAACGCAACTCTATCCGTCCGACCGAGATTGTACTATTTATTATTCTTAAATACGTTATTTCCAACGAAAGTGCGCTGTTAGGTGGGCATTTACGGTTATTCAAATCAAATCATTACGCGTTACAGCTATAATACTGCTGTTACAAACTAAAAATATAAATTACTTGATTACAAGCATCTGTCTAGCTTGCACGATAACGGTGTTTGAGATATATTGCTAAAAACTAGTCATGTGTTCAATTACTACAGAAAAGCAAGAATGGAGACTGTCTTTATTATTACGACTAAGAAATAATCTAAAATTCATACAGAAAACTAGACAAAAAGCCAAAAACGCTAACAAATAACCAATTTCGTTTGAACAAAAAATCAATAGAGTATAACAAAAAACTAGGAGCATACGCGACAAGCTACGGCTCCGAGATTTTGTCTCCTTAAGTAAGGAGCTTAATGTCACAAAATGAAAATGTTGCCGTACTCAGGAAGTGGCAAATGGGACATTTCCCGGCCGGAGTGTACGAAATGTGCACATCCTCAACCTCAGACAGAGTATTAATGACACTGTTTCACGAGTCTTGATACCTCGGATACTTTTCGTACACGACACAAGATCAATACCTACATGTAAAAACTGCGAGGCCTAAAAGATTCCTCTGCGGCTGAATATTGAGTGGAATGTTAGAGAACCCGTGAACGAGGCAATTGCGAGATATAGTTGGAAGAACTTATAAGAGAAATATAAAACGTTTGATAGTCGCCGTTATGCTTCAACCTTATGTTCGTTTTATTTATCCCAGAAGGTTCCTACAATTTAAGAGCACGAATAAAAAGAAAATCGTTGCTCTAGGCGCAATGCGTCTACGACACCCCAAAATTCTGTTTACTTCAAGATATGAATACGAAACTCGATATTATTAATAATATTCTTGCCATCTTAAATGCCAATATGCAGACATCGGTGCGACATGATGACATTGAAATGTAGACACTGCGAATCGGATTTTTTCTAGATTTACATATTATTGTACCCCGATCACCTCAGACTAGTCTGGCGTCGCAGACATGGGAAAGAGGTCGTCGAAACCTCAAGCAAATATTTATTTGTATTTTGCCCTTGAAAGGACGGCGAGACCTAAACTCATTGACCGACACTATGCACACATGCGTAGCGAGATATTTCTACATAAATGGTATCATATTGAATAAAGACTCGAGCGTCTAAAACTGCGTTTAAATTCGTCCAGTCTATTTTATTTTTATCCTTATGGGTTATTATGATTCAAGGCAGGATCATAGTCAGAATTTTTAAGCCCGTCTATTTTGGGCGAGGACAAAACATGTATGACAGCACCCACAATCGGCTCGTTAACCATGAAATTATTTAACAAACGATCAAAGCTTACCTACAGCTCAAGCGAGTAGAAAAAATAAGCAATATAGGTACTAATTTTGGCAATGTTTCTTACAACAAATATAAAAAATATCCATTTTATGTACAAATTTGTTTGGGATAAACAACTTAAGCTTAAAAAAATCTCATTACAGGTAGATCAGTATTTTGCATTTTCATCGTGTGACGTAGGCGAGAGAAAATGGCGGGAAAGACCGCGTGGTTACAACATATTAACACCTACAATGTGTACACAGAGCGTTCAGGGACGACATATCAATAGACCACTTAGCCGTCGAGTTTAGTAAGCTTTAATTTATCAGTGCATTGGACCGAGCTATCTCTACAGGCTCTTACGTCATGTGAGCAACAATGTGTTATGTCCAAACTTTGCCGATCGTTGTCAGGGATCGTTATCTTTGAAGCTCCAATTACTGATGCGGCAAACAATTCTTTCTTGGCATGTTTGATATTTTTTCTAACAGAACGCGTCAGAACTAATTTATCTGGTATAAAGTTTAAAATGTTTTTTTAAAATCCAATAAAATGGGATTTCGTTACATCAATGCCCGAGGTCTGCATGAATTATAATATGATTTTAGGCCAACTTTCACATATTGGGTCCAGAATTTTTGTACGGTCGATGAGTCAGTTCAGACGCGATTTTATGCAAAATATTAGCTCGTATTACTTTTGAAGTAAGGGGACGTGTGACTCACGAATATATCGATTCACCGATGAGTGATAGGGAGCGGAGAAATTATTTCGACATTGCAGCCGAAGGAGCGGTCACTGCAAGCGGTCACGTGTTGTACATAATATTTTCTTATTTTACAGCTTAACTACGATTTATCGCAAGAAACGGCATAAAAGTGAACAATTTACGACTATCGGAGTATTGTTCAAACTAAAATGTGGATAACAAACTGTTCAACATGCGTCAACGTCCAAACAATCATAACACTACGCTACCCCTAGCGGACTAGATATCTAAGTCTGACATAAGTTACATTTTATACAAAAATACATAATTACTCACCATCTAGATGTCACGGCGCTATACTTACTTTCTACTTTCTCTCCTAAATTGTTGTTTGGTACTAATTGTCTCGAGATAGAGGCACGGAGGGTTAGGCACCTAGTGCTTTATTCTAATTTGTGGCAGTCTGGTAATGAGTTAGGAAATTAGTTTGGACCTCTTCACTGCTGGCATTTAGTTATTATCTTATCGGTTTCCTATGCTGTACGCACGCGTTCCCGAAGATAATAATTACCCTTGTCGGAGCGTGAGGCCGCGCCAGCCCGCTCCTCCCACACCTGACTTTTACGTTACCCTAAAATATTGGACTGACTCGAAGCCTTACAAGTTTACAGATTAAAGCTCACTATTCGTCCAAGACGGTAAAAATTAATAAATAAATTCACATTGTAACGCGAGATTTTCAAATTAGAAGGCCTGACTTGCGAATGCGCCAAAAATAATATTGAATAAGAACTAATGACGATATAAAACAATAACGGGAGTCATAAAACCTGAGGTAACATAAACAAATAAAAACTTATTTTTGCTCTCACTACACAACATGCAATATTGAAGCGTTTTACAAGTCGACCTGCCGACCACAGACATACACAATTATATATTATGTACATGTTAAACTACTGCCACAAATAATTATTATATGGATTATGTATATGTAAGTAAATAAGGACACGACAGGGCGGGGATTAAGTATATAGAAAAAAAAATAGAGAAATATACAATAAACTCTATTTAAACATGAAATTTATTAAAGATTAAAAAACATACAATGTTTTGTTTTACACAAAATAATAAAATACCTGGAGGGTGTATGACGGGCGCCGGGGCGGGCATTAGCGGAGGCGGGGCTCGCCCCAGCGCCCGCCGCGAACAGATATACATAGTGCGACAGGTCCATATATAGTCCAATAATATAATACCATAGCATATGATAAAAGTGTACACATATATGATACTGTCAAGCCAACTAAACTCACAAATAGTCATGTCGCGCTCTCGCGAATATAAAACTATGTTAAATCTTACAAAAATACTTATGTGACTAATTTGAAATGCACATATAGGATCTCGCTTTCCGTCTACAAAAATAATCTGAAATTGGAATGAAAATCTTTCTTAAGCATTCGGCCAGGGAACGATCACAAACGTTACGGCGTTCACAACGTCCGTACACATTTAAAAGTTAATTATTTCTCTTCTGAGTCTTAAAGCTAACTGATAGAACCTGTCCGTTGAGCGTGTATCCATTGAGCGCTTGGATGGCCATAGCGGCCTCATCGTACTCACGCATATTAACAAATGCAAAACCTTTGTTTTTCTTTGTCTCGGGGTCCTTGATAACCTTAATGGAGTCAATAGCTCCATAGGGACCGAAGAGTTGCCATAGAGCCAGCTCCTCGGTGTCCTCACCGATGTTGTATACATACACTGTGGTCTGATGAGGGGCGGGCGCCGCCCCCAGCAGCGGCACAGGGCTGGCGGGCGCGCCCAGCAGTGGAAGCGGTGTGTGGTTGGTGGCAGCCATGGGGTTGAACCTCTGCTGGCCCTTGTTGATGAAAGGTAAGGCCTTGCCGGGGGACGGCAACAGTGGGGGTGGCGAGGCCTGAGGGAAGCCCGGCGCAAAGGCGGCGGCAGGCCGCGCACCGAACGCAGCACTTAGGTTGGTGCCGTTGAAGGCAGCCGGCGTGGTTCCGTTGAACACGGCGGTGGCACCGTTGTACGCCAGCGGCGTGGCGCCGACACCAACTCGGGGCGCCGGCCGCGGAGCATTTTTATTAGCATTGGGTTTGTTAGCGAACTTCACCACGATGGCTCCCGCCCCTGGGATCGGCGACTGTCCGTTCATATGTTTTATCGCCTCCTCGGCCTGTTGCCGATTATCGAAACACACGAACCCGATGCCTTGCGACACCCGACTGTTCGTTATCGCACCGAATTGACTGAATAAAGTATTGAGACGTTCTAACGTCATGTCTGGAGGTAGATTGCTAATGTACAGGTTAGATTCCGTGTCAGGTTTGTGGCTGACCTTGTTCTCCGGGTTGAGTAGGGCGAATGACACTTTCAGAGTCTTGCCCTGCATGAGCAGGCCGTTGAACGCCGCCCGCGCCTTCTCAGCATCCTCGTGTTTCTCGTATTCGACGAACCCGTAGCCGCGGTTCGCTATGAGCTTACAGCTCTCGATCTTGCCCATGGCGGAGAAGAGCGCGTACATCATGTCGCGCGTCATCAACTCGGGTATGTAATTGACCATGAGTTTGGTCGGTGACACATTGTTGGCGTCGCCGCCGCCATTCTCCATTTCGTTTTTTAGCATTGTTCTTTTATTGTAAAAACTACACTACAGAAAACAAAATACTAATAAAACTCACACTATGAATTCTTGTTTACTTCATTTGCGACAAGTATTACGAACAAAGAACGAACACAAAAAGTCCCAGTCACACTAAAATGCCACAGCGACGCCGGTTCACAAGTTCATCATCACACGAACGAGTTTGTTTTTGGAATGTTACCAGGTTCAGTCTGCCCTTTTTGTTTGGCAACTACGAAATGCAACTAGTAGGTGATTAATTACATCTCATTTCATTTATTTTCTTAATTTATCCAATTTTTATCAATGAATTAATAATTTGCACGTGTTTCGTTATTTGGTTACTGTCAAATTAATAATTTTAGCAAATTTTTGTTCGCGTGGCACATTTTTATGATATAGTCTATGGTAAAAAATTTGCACAACAAAAAAAAAACTGTTGTGTATTTTACATGAATCGTTGATAAAATAGAGAACAGAAAATGTATAAAGCTCAAATTTTCTTTAACTATTATTTAAAAATTGAAAATTATTGCACCTGTTCTGTATACTGAATCCATTTTTTTCTTACTGTGCATTTGTCAATGTCAAAGTCCCGATATATTTACCGACTTAATGTTGTTGTTCAGTGTAATAAAATAATATCACAGCCGTTTCCATTTTTTTTCTTTCTCGATCAATAGGTACCCCATGTATTATTTTTAGTGATTAGAAAATGTGGTGCACGGTATATAAATATATAAATAAATATTAAATTATTACATATTTATTATATGAGGTATGTAATACATGGTATTTAGTATTTCTAATTAAAGTAAGTTATAGATTTTTTTTTAGCAATCCAGTACATGATTTGGTAAGTATATTTTTATAGCATAGACAGGTAAGCAGTATTTTTCTTTTGCTTAAAACTCTCTGGCGCACAGCTGTTCCTTGACAGATGCCACTTACAGGTGTCAATTCAACAACTGTCAAAATTAGGACTCACTACTCGCTTGCCTGAATGAATTTGGCTTGTGATAACAACTTTTTAAGAAGATTTTGGCTTAAAGAACACTCAAGTTGAGTGTGAAACATGTTTCTAACTAATGTCTTGTTCAAAAAAGCTAAGAGCAAGTAAGTAAGGGCATTTGAAAGCTATAATAGTAACGTGTTTATTATACAATACATTTTGTTGTGTTATGTTTTTTCAGAATGATAATGGTATTAATGGAGAGTGTTGTTTCTGGGCATCAATTTACCAAAATTAGGGAGCGTCTTGCCGACAAACTGGAGCTTATACGTTTCGACCCGTACAGTAAGTAATAGTATAATTTTGAGGTTATGTGTTAAAAAATAGGCTTTAAAGATTTGTTACTGTTAAATGATTTATTTTTAACTTCAACTACCTTTCTAGGCTGTAGAGTTGTGTATACGACTCCGGACAAGTGTCCCGGGTTTGATTTCTGGGTAGTGCTATTTGTCTTTATTAGTCTAATTTATCTATCAATAGCTTCGTAACATGCCCACTATATAACAGAAGGCTCGTCCGGTATGACATGGGACTAACATTGCTAATGGCGAAATTAATGCATTCATACACCTCTCACCGTCCCACTCTTTCAGGTATAACTTCTCTTTGTTTAACTTGATTATCTCTGTATCTAGCTCCTTAATAGTTAAATTTGTTGGTCACCTATACCATTGGAAGATTTACAAGTTATTTGCAACACATGGGTTATGTTACCTTTTTTAAAATTAGCCTGAATCTATGTCCCGCAGCTGAGCAAAAGTCTCTCTCTTGAATTTTTCCCCCTCGGTCCATTGTTGCTTCAGGCCATTCCGTTAGGGCCTTCCTCATTGCTGCCAACTATCTTGTGGCATCCACCTAGATGCAATGTTAGCCCATCTTTCATTTATGTTGATATGGCTTATGTAAATTTCACACTAATTTCACTTTTACACCTAGGTTCTTTACTAATTGAAAAAATGATCTAAACTATTTTGATGTGATTGAGTTACTTAATGAAAAGTTTTATTTAATTTGTCTATTGGTTTATGTACCAATGGGTTAAAAATACATCCATTTTCTTACAGTAGCCTTTTTGATCATTCCAATGTTGAGCAAAGGGCCCCTTTACCTTGCAAATCACCTTATTGGTAGCAAGTTCTGACCAGTCATTCTGTAATAGATTCACCATCAATGTTCTTGTCTCCCGCATCTGCTATCTATCAATATCCATACTAATATTATAAATGCGAAAGTAACTCTGTCTGTCTGTCTGTCTGTCTGTCTGTCTGTCTGTCTGTCTGTCTGTCTGTCTGCTACTCAATCACGCCTAAACTACTGAACCAATTTGCATGAAATTTGGTAGGGAGATATTTTGTTACCCGAGAAAGGACATAGGCTACTTTTTACCCCGGGAAAATGACGCATTTCCCGGGAAAATACAGGTGGCGAATTAAGTCGCGAATAATCGATATTATAATGACATTAAAATAACAAAATTCCGTTGTCATGGCAACTGTTTTAATGGCGGATATGCCTTAGCGCGACTTCGTTATATTAGGAGATATTTAAATAATTTTGATATATTTTTCGTGAAAAAAAGGCATATTTTATATCATCACGCTACTACTAATAGGAGCAGAGTAACAGTAAAAAATGTTACAAAAACGGGAAAAATAATGACCCATTCTCTCTTATGTGGCGCAAGCGAAGTTGCGCGGGTCAGCTAGTAGTTATATATTTCTGCTTATAACTTTAATGGAAATCAATACAATAGCACTTGCTTCATTACCTACATTAGTTATATTTCTCCACATTCACGCATCTTGTCACAAATTTGTTTAATTATGAGCAGTGCCACATTATAATAGGAAGATGTAGAAACTTGTAGCTAGATCTTCAAAATACAACTCACTAACTCCACACTCGACCAACTGTGTACCAACAATATTGGTAAACAAGACACTGCTTGCTGCAAGTGCTTTGTTCAAGTGACTACAAGAGCTCTTGCAGTATAATATGTAAAATACCCACCTTTAGACCAATACGATTTACGAGATTTTAGTATACTGAAGTTAATTATTTTCATATTTATCTACTTTTCAGTTCAACAAGAGAGCTTGTACAAGGAAAGGAAGAAAATCAGGAGCATAAAATCCTCGTAAATATATTTATTTAATATATTATATTATATTAGTGTTTCTGTAGATATTAGGTTAAATAATACACACCGCTATGTTTTAAATGTTATAATTTAGTTATTGTACTTTAAACAATAAACAAATCTTTGGATACAATGTGTTTTACTATAATTACTAGAAAATTATGAAACATCTGTTAAGTACTGTTTGTCACAATTTGCTACGAAAGTTTATCGTATAGTTCAGAGTCTAATATATGTTCAATATAATGAGTTTAGAATATATGCTTTACTTTCCAAGTCTTAAGGCTAAATCCAATACTGTATGCAATTCAAAAAATTTCAAAATACATGAAGTGCTTCTTCGTCCAATGTGCCTTATCTGACATAAAGTGCTAATAGTGCTAATTAAAATTAATTATAACGTAAAACATCTATTTTTTTTTTCATATTTTCGTCACTACTAAGTAGGACCCAGCCTGGGATAATTAATTCTAATAAATTTTCCAAAAGAGAATTCTCAATTTATATAATATAGGCCAAATCTTGATTAATACATATTTCTCATATCACAATACAAGAACTAAATAATTTAAATTTCGTTTTACAACAATCAAAATGAATTTACTACATTTCATATTTAATATATGAATAATTTGATTATTCCCAATTTTTAATAAAGTGCAATTCCAATAAATTATCAACATTCCATTACCAATAAATGTAAATATTTCTTCCAATCAATAAACATTTCAAACACTTATTAATTACTCTCACTGTATTTTTTATCCTATCTCAAATTATACTACAAGGTTAAATATATGACTTATGTACTAAGTATGTACCTTTTAAGGCTTTTATCCATAACTCCTAATACTGTGGATGCTAATGCAACCATGATATTAATATTTGAAAATAAAATAAATTGAATGAAATTGACTAGAATGTAACATTAATGTACTTAGGCACCTAAAAGAATATTTTTATTATTAAATATACCAATAATTGAATATAGCAGATTAATTTTGTTGATAATAAATTATGTACATTGAAAGAAAGTTTTGAATATATTGACTTCAAAAGAGCCTTTATTTTTCAAATGAAACTTATTTCTACATGTTCATAACAATGTACAATTTGAGGAAATTCTTTGGCTTACAATAGATTTATAAATAATTTTTAGTTTTCAAAGATTTGAAATTATAGGAAGTTGGTCCGCTAACGACACAATGTATTGATAGTATAACATTAATATGGAATGATATTTATACCTTTCTGTAGATATTGACGCACCTAGAATAAGTTATTCTATTCTATATATTTATTTTAAATGTACAGCTATTAATGTGAAACATTTTTTACGCTGGTAACTCCAACAGTAGGGACTTTATTACCATAGACAAATCTATTTTATATTTTAGATATCAATCTGAGACATAAACAAGTTTGAAACAGACAAATTCTTAGAATAATACAAAAAAGTATTATTGATCCCATATCAACAATTCGAATTCTAGCGAAACAATAGTCCAAAGATACAATACAAAGTCATGGAATATACAGAATAATAGAACGATAATTTATTTACGTATGTAAAGGAAAGAAAATGTCAATAATAGATTTCCTAAAAGACTAGATCTTCACTGGAAGGTTAATATTTAAATTACATTTTAAAACCCATGAATTTTCTTATTATTATGTATACTTATTATAGAGTTATATTGTAACCAGAAATCCCAATTATAACTACTTCTGTTCAGTACATTGTCTAAAGTTCGAATATTTTAGTCGACTACACAGTAGGTATAGTTTATTTAGAATATTCTACATTATCGTATTTTTACCCGTAAATGTAATCCTTGATCTGAACAAATGTTGACATAATTTGGCGCCATTGCATTTGCAGGAAGAATAAAAATGGCGACCATTTTTGGCGGGCTATCACCTGTCAGATTCAATCTTCTTATTATCGTAGCTTAGTTTATAAGTATTACTATGATTTATTAATTTCGAAAGGCCGAAAAATCACTTGTTGATTTTATTTCTCGTTTAATTTGATCGTTCCAATTTTTCGATAAAATTAATAGAGCTACCAACTTGATCCGACATGCTTTCGCGATCCCTATCTCGGTCACGGACCGTTACATAATTTCTATCCTTATATTAATATTCAAGAATAAAATGAAATAATTTTTAATATTTAAAATAACGACACGTTTTACAATGTTGGTATTGAACGTGTCGTTCGGAAACAATCTTAAAATTATGAATAAAACACCGAAACAATATATTTTTTTGATTACACAAGTAATATTTTTTGAAACAATTATTCTACATCGAAATATAATTTTAATAAATTATAGAATTTTTATATTAAAGGTAGATTTAGATAGTTTTTATTCTATAGAGATCACTTATTCACTCACTTTTCAAGTCATTTGCTCCAACAAGGGAGCTATGTCGGGGTACTTTCATGCAAAGAACTCCGTTTTACTCGTCATGTCGAACTCGGATTCCTCCATCTTGTACATCTCGATGAGCTGGAACATCGAACAAAACATTACATTCAAAGAAAAAAAGTGAAGTAAAGGAAAACTGGTATGTAACTTAATTAAAAAAAATTGCGTGTGACTCCAGAAGTCTCATTCAAAATTGCTCAAGCTCGCATTCCAGTACATAAATAGGTCCAACGTTGGTAAAGCTATTGCAGACAGACCATAATGTATGCCGAAAAAGAATCGTGATGAATGAATTAGTCATTCAATTATTCACCGCAGGTTTTATGAAAGTTTAGGACAGTGTTATGTTTCTGTAACATCAGATTTTACGTACGTTATCAATGTCCTTGGAGAGCTCCTCCATCTGCTTGTCATGGGTCACCTTCAGCTTTTCCTTCTCGCGGTTCTGCTTGATGGTTTGGGTCTGGAAATATTTTATTCGTAAATTATAAACATTGCTGCAATATTCGTTAGCAATGTCACCTAATGTTCGTAATATGCATTAATCAGTACGTAGCACAAAGATCTTATGCCTCCACGGCGCAGTGGGTAAGGTGGTCGCCATGCCATTATGCTTCGTTGGTCCCATTTCGACACGAAATAAATATTTGTGCGATCCACAAATTGCTTATTTTAGTTACACTTATTGTCCGTTGTTAGTATACTTGTAAAAGTCCCCACGACACAAGAGCACTTCTTAGTTCGGCTTCGGGACTTGTGACAAATGAAAAATTATTTCTAATGTCTTTTAAAGAAGTGTCAATAGCTTCGAGAACCCACCTTCCTCTCATCCAAGAATTTCTTGGTGTTGTTCTGCTTCTTCTCGCGGAGTCGTCTGTCCTTCTCCTGCTTGGTCTTGAGGGTCTTGTCGTTGGCGACCTCCTTGCTGGTCTCCATGCTGATCTTCGCTTGACGAGCGTTCATTTCCTTCAGCTCCCTGAAGACGATAAAATTTAAGTTATTCGAAAATATCAAATGTAACGTGAAGTCCAAATTTGTAATCCGAAGAGACGCGTGAGTTTATAATATTAAAAAAAATATTGAAAGCATTTTATATCAAATTTTGGGTAAAGGGGTACCCTAAAATATCACCGTATTACCAGAGAAATTTAAATTTAGGACTTTACGGAGAATCGGGATTTTTTTTTACTTATTTTTAATTTATTACAGCCAAAATGTTAACCTGTGACGTCATATTGCAGTATTTTCAATCGTATAATAAGCTGGCTTTAGTAGAAGATAAATAACTATCACAATATGACTTTATTCAAGTAATCATTCCAATTACCAGAACATTTAGAAATCGGCCCTAAATGCACTGAAATTAAATAAATAAATATGATGATTGGACAACTCACACACGGTCATTTGATTCCAAACTAAGCAGAGCTTGTACTATGGTAACCAAATAACTGATAAACATACTTATATACTTCTAAATACATACTTATATAGATAAATTAACATCCAGGCTCAGAACAAATACTCGTGCTCATCACACAAAGATTTGTCCCGGGTGGGATTCGAACCCACCACACGCGGCGCTCCGGTTGTTGCGGCGAGGTGACCGCTTAAACCACTGCGCCAAACGTGCAGTTAAAAGTAAAACCTAAACCCAGACACAACAAAGGTTATAATCCTATAAACACCATACCGTAACACAGTACAAACTCTTCAATACTTGAACACATACAAAGCGGATCTGCCAAGGCATTTCAGTCTTAATGGTGTAGTAAATTAAACAAATCGTTGAACAATTTACTTTGTACGTAATAAACGTGTTAACAATCAGTTAGCAGGTTTTTGTTGATTTTAAAAGAAGTTTATGAGTGTTTTAAATTGACCTTGGTTTGTTTCAAGTTTATGAAGTTATTTCAGGTTTTTAATACATTCTTTTGTACAAAGAACTGTTTTGACTGACTCTTTAGGTTGTTTGGCAGTGTACGAGTTTTAAGTTCGATTTCCGTGTCGAGTAATATGTTAAAAGCTAAGATTTTTTTAATTTCTGTAAGATTTATATAGAGAAAAGTGAACTGTAAATGTTTTCTTCGATAGATATTTCCCCAATAAGTATTGACATAATCCTATTTTTACTAGATTCAATAAAAGGATTTCGTTTTATGCGATTCAGCTGCGGCACCCTAAAATTAAGTTTTGCTTTGCTAGCCTTCTGGCCAATATGTAAGTATAAGTAGAGAACCTCATATTTTCTAACGAAACCAATCTTTTAGACGTATATTTTCCGCGATTTTACCCTACCATCCACTTTTCTTACTATTCCAATCTACACTTTGTATTCTCTCCAATACTTATAATAATTGTTCCACCGTACCTCTCATGTTTGCCCTCCAACTGCTTCATCTGCGCCAGCTGGGTCTGCTCCATCATCTTCTTCAGCAAGTCTCGCTGTTCATTCAGCCGGCTGCGAGCGCTGGTCCATTCTTCAACTCGGTGACGAGCCACCAGCTCGCTCCAGGCTGTGGCTTGCTCGTTCACCAGCTTGCGGAAGGATGCGTCGTTGCTGAGTTGGTCTTTGCTGGAAAGGGGAAAATTGAAGTGTTAGTAACAAAGAACGTAGTACTAGCTTCAATATAGAAGTAAAAAAGAGTTTTATACTTAGATTTTGAAAATTCTGGTCTTGGATTGAACAATGAAAATGATGCAATATTATATTTTTTAGTCCTTAATTGTAAAGTTGCTTTAGCTCCATTCTTTACCACTATCGACTACCGACAACCGGCTAGCTATCGAGCAATGTTTTATGAAAATCTGACCAGCGCCTCTGACGGGCGGCGTAGGAACTATTTTGGCATTCTAATTGTCAAACTTTCGAAAACGACAGTACCAATTGTACAGAATCGCGGTACAGATTCAATTTTGGGGTACCTACTGATAATAATGACTTGTTTGTAAGAATATAATTGTGGACATAACAAAAGAATTTATTTGTTGTCCATGACAAATCCTTTCTTTTGTTATGTCTCCAACCAAGGTAAAATTTTAGGTTTACACTTCGATTGTAACTTGTGGGTAGTTCAGTCAAAACTTTCGAAAAAAAAGTCGTTACTTTTGCAGTACTCTTGTACAAGGTTACCTGAACAAATACGGAGTAAATAGACAGGTGCTCTTAATATCATTACAAAATTAGCTTCCAGCTTAAAATAACATGCAATCTGCCTATAAAATGATATATTATGGCAATCGCCCAACAACTCCATTACAACTATGATGAAATATTACGTTCTTCAAGTGGCCATTGCTAAAATAACTGATACTTAGCAGTCATTTATATATTATGAGATTACTCTTTACTCTTTGATTCATGTAGTGAAATGGTGGTTTATTTTTAAATTTTATTTTATGGTTATAATATGCTATAACGCTTATAACTCAAAGTACGTTGCGGTAATTCCCGATGATTAGCAATACAATTAATTGCTCTTAAAATTCGGAAATAATTTCATTTCGCGCGTAAATATTCACATAGACGGAAAAAGGAAAAAAAATAAAAAATAATAAAACAACACACACAAACAAATCAATGTAAGCTACCCTGGCCTTGCTAATGATTAAGAAAATTGTTCTTAGCGCGTCTAACGTCAAGTCAAAAGACATGTTTTTTTTATATCGTTCAAACGTCAAACACTTGACAGAAAGTCGATAGCTATCGATAGTTTAAGACCGCGAAGACCACTGTGAATGAATTTCTGTAGGCGTATAATGACCGTTATTTATAGATAAACAAACAATAAATTTATATAATTAGGGAGAAGAAAAATGATAATTGTAGTAAGAAGTAAACAGCTTGGAAGTATATAAATGAAGCCTCATTACGTGGCGTAGAAGAAGAAATGTTTTTCAATGTGTTTATTAGGTTTTAAATAATTTTAAGGTTAACTCGATCTGATACATGGAATACAAAACTTTTGTATTTTTTATTTAAATCCGCGTAAATATCACGATAATAGCTGCTGATGATAGACTAGCTAACACAATGGTTACATCAATGATAGTAAGCACATAAGTAGGTGCGAAAAGGTAACTACTAAAGACCCCTACTCTACATGTTTGTTAGTTATCATTGTCTATAATTTTTTGGGAATAATTAAACCATTTCAAAGGTCTTCGAGCAGCTTGAACAACTCCGACACTAACCACAAACTATACGATGAATAAATGAATGAATTTGACACTAGGATAACCACAAACTATATGATAAATGAATTATTAATGAAGCATAAGTTCAGTAAGTCAATTATCCTTATTTTTTATTCCGTTATCCCCACAAAATATAATGCGGGGCAAAGGTAATGAAACATTTAACTTTATTTCAATATTGTAACATAAAATCCTTCTTCTGGACAAGTGTCTCCTCTCGTAATTAAACGTTCACTAGACTTTAAAAGTTGCTTATATGATAAGAAAACCATTACTTACTTCTTTCCCTTGATCATCTTCTCAAGAGCAGAGCACTGCGTCTTCTGCAGCGCCATCTTCTCCTTAGAGTGGCGTTTCCTCATGGCTTCCAAGTCCTTCTGCTGCTTGCGTCCGGTCTTCACGAAGCCCTTCTCTTGGCGGAGAGACTCCACCGTGATCGGCTCGAAGACTAGAGGAGGCTCTGGGGAAAGAAAATTGATAGAAGGTTAATTTTGGAACCGTAGTTGATTTTTCGAATTACAGTGAATTATTTGATATTTTACATGAAACTAAAGGTAGATTTTTTGCCAAATACGAGGCATGACTAAATTTCGGACCATTATTGAGAATAGAAGTTGACTTATTTTGATAATTTTTGCTTAATGAACTGCAACGTAGTGCGAATGTATATGTATTCGTTTTAAAACGCAATTTGTTTTAGGATACATCACTTGAACTAAAAACTTCTCTTAATGCCTTCAAATTAAAGATTTCAAAATACATAAATCAAAACGGATTTAAACTACATTCTTCGTTTATTTATCATAAATGCACACTAAAAACTATAAACAAATATTCAATCATTAACCACGAATAAAAAAAAACTTGACACAACAAAATCACTCGCAGTTTTCCAACTACGACACAGTGATGCACTTTTCCTATCAACTTTTCGACACAATAGACACGCTTACCTAAACAAAACGACACGGTACTCATCGTCAGAGTGTATGCACGGACAAGTTGAGTGAAACTGGACTTGTAACGAACATATCTGATACAGAACATCTGTGCACTGAAATATTTAAGGTAATATGTCTGGTGTGTGGTCGAAGTTATAAGCTTATTTTTAAAGACAACTCCCGCACTAATAATTGCTCTTGTGTCGCGGGGACTTTTACAAACGTACAATTAACAGACAAAAGTACAACCAGACCCGAAACAACTATTTGTGGATTGCACAATTAATTTATCACGACCTTCACGTGGTGACTTAAACCTGTGCGCCACAGAGGCTTTTAAAAGTAACCAATAATTTTCGGTGAATTGGTTTATAGTAATGAATTAATGAATCAACAGGTTTCATTCATGCCGATGATTAATAGGTATTCAGTCCATTTTGCTTAAAATAATGGGTAAACGGAGGTCGTAAGTTACATTATTATGCCGATGCTTCATTGCCACGTAATCACACGTATTCACTATTGCTGATATGTCGAAAAAAACTATGTCTCTTTGTCGGATGGGTATTATTCCTAAACAAAAGTATGTGTAGATAACAATATCATCTATCTTCCTTTTTTAAAATTATCAGCTATAAAATATATGTCCTTTCAGGATCTACTTATCTGTAGGTTTGTTTTGAGCTCTGTGACACACCGAAATGTTAACAATTCTAAAGTTATCTTCCCAAAAGGCTGCAAATACTTCACTAAGTACATTTATAAGAACACACTTAAGACAAATTTACCTACGTCTGTTACTAATTTCACGCGTTGTCAAAACGCTTGGTCAGCGCGGTACAAACCCGCTACCATCCCCGCTTCCTCTCGTAACTCAAACCCCGCACAAAATAGAATGAATCTTAAAATATCTGTTGCATGTCATACACAGCTCGGATTAGTCGGCCGGTTAAGCTTTCGCGTAAATAAACTGCGGAAATTATATTATGAAGCCACTAGCTATTTCTAGCAAACGTTGGTGGAACGTGTAAAGTAAACTATGGTAAAAATCTCATGGTTTCTGTACTCTAACCTTTGGTAAAGATAGATAATGTTTATGAATGATGGCGAGTTGTGTGGTATTATGCGAATATGTTTTATAGCCATCTGGTTATAGTAGAGTTTTGTATGAGTTTTATTTTAATACTAGGTAATGACCGCAACTTCATTTGCGTGAAAAGATTTCCCAGTGTAAAAAAATATTCTATGTGATAATGTAGGTCTTATGCTACCTGTGTATTTCATTAAAATCCGTACAGTGAAAAGTAACAAACATACATCTATCCATACTTACTAGGTTTAGGTTCCACATTTATATTATTAGTATCATAATACTATTCAAAGCATAATAAGACCAAGGTATTAACAATTCAGCTTTAAAAGCTAGCGTGTGTGCTTTCACGGAAAGTACTTTTTACGCGTTTCTTGATATATACAATTTTATAATGACACTTATTTAACAATACTTCTATTGCAAATCTAAATGTGTATTCCTTCTTCCTTCAAAATTCTTTAATTTTTTTAAAAATCTGAGACGATTTCTATAAAATTATACAGGGTTATAGATTATATTTAGAAAAACGATACAGGCTCTTTTATACGGACGAAGCTATGGACGTAAGATAGTATAATAATATAATATTACTAAATACACTTAAATTTTCAGGGAAACAATAAACCAAATGTATTTCACTGTCAGGTCAATGATTTCTAAGAGAAGTGCAGTAAATATGTAAATGTTATTGTTAAATGCACTTTCCGCGAATATACTGTTTGTGTGAAGTGGGATTAATGACTTTGTGGAATTCAGAGATCTTTGTTATATTATGAGTATTTTAGGGAGATAAACTGTATACGAATTTTGTACCTAATTTCGGTAGTATTGGCTTTTAGGCAAAATCTTTTGCAATGAAAATACTTAAAAACGTTATTACCTAACCCCTTTCATGTTAATATTATCTTTCAGACATATTTTTTCTGTTAATAGGCTTTTTTCCCCAAGAAGACCTCAGACTAAGCATCTTTTAACAATATAAGAAATACCAATTTAGATTCTCTCTTGATCTCTGCCTACCCCAATGGGAGGAGGGCGTGATTTTATGAACTTAAGTACCAAAATCGTTATTTTAACACCAAAATAATACAAAGACGCAAAAACCTACTAAATAAGTACACAATTAGAACTGCATAATTTTTAGGCCCAAACCTCCAACATAGCTATGTTATTGCTACTCTCTCACCTTCCTTCTTCTCTTCGAGCTGGACCTTCTTCTCGGGTCCTGTCTCCTCGATGCCCATCTGTTTCACCTTATCGGTACGTTCCTTGGCCGCGCCCATGAACGCACGAGGGTCTGATAGCGCTGCCATGAAATCTATAACAAAGAAAACCGTGTTTTATAACTGTAAGTATGGAGTAGTATTTAGAATACTTAATTAATGGTACCTTTATGTATTGTTAAACTATATACAAAACCCACTTTTTGTAATTCATATAAAACAGGTAGATAAAAAAATATTACAAGGAATTAACTTTAAAATGTGGTCTTTAGAACCATCAAACAAAAAAATCGGCAAAGAACTCATCCATTTGTCATATTTGCGTTTCAGATTTGCGTCTTTTTTCAAATGAGTAGATTTAATAGTTCATCGCTGTTTAAATTATATACATATCTATCTAAAAAGACAACGCCTGCACTATGCATTTATGAGAGGACGACAGAAAGATTTGTTTCGTGTGGGAATCGAACCCCCGACCTCCCGACGACGATCCTCGACCCGACACACTCACTACACGTGACCACCACGAGGCTACACGTGACCACCTTTAGGTACCACTGCCCCATGGAGGTCAAATAACAACAGTTAAATATTATTTATTAAGTTATCTTAAAACTCGTACCTTCAAAACCATCAGGCACGTAGATCTTGAGCTCGATATTACAGAACAGCATGGGCAGAGACATGGGGAAGTTGGCCTCAGTCCTGAGCGAGATGTGCCGGTAGCCGGCCTGCAAGCCGTCCAGGGGGAGAATGCGTTGTCCGAGGAGCTTGCCGTTCTCGTCGTAGACTCCGAAACGGAGGACCGCCAGGTCTGGGAGTACGACCTGGTAGGTAACGAATGTGGATTAAATCATTCATTTTACACATAGATTTTTTTGCAGGACATGGTTTATAGTGTCCACTCTCATAGCCTGGTGGGACGGATAACCAACACGACCAGTGAGAGGTCAGGCGCAGGACCTACGGCTTTACGTGCTCTCCGAGGCTGGAGATCTAATACCTCAACTTCCTGACTCCGGGGAATTTCTAAGAAAATCTTAACAAAAATTTATAGAATATACTTTTTGGCCCGACCCAGGATTTGAACCCGAGACCTCTTGTGCGGCAGTAGCACACACTATCGACCGCGCAACAGAATAAACACATCAAAATAAACTCAATATAAAGTTCATAATTTGTGAAAACTTCAGCTTCCCAGCTACTACGGGTTATGAGATTCAACCTGGTGGCAGACGGACAGACGGACAGATAGACAGCGGATGCTTAGTAATAAGGTACCGTTTTGACCCTTTGGGTAAGGAACCGTAATAATCAATAGAGTTTTACTAAGTTTACCTTTCGGAACAGGAACGGTTCCTCATTGTACACCGGGTTGAGGCCGTTGGCCGGCACCATGCGCGTCCTGAACTCTTTACGAATGGTGTCTGTCGGTAGACCGTACATGTCCACCTCCACGTACGTGCCGATCTTCTTGTCAGATAAAAACTGACCTGCGATCACCTGGAATGAGAGTGATGCTTTAGTATTTTGTTTCAGAAACTTTGTACTAAAACACGGATTGATCGGGAAAGTTTTTATGTACCATGATACTAATAAAATAATGGGTTATATTTGTAGTCAAAATTGCGTAATTAAGGAGGTATAAACTGAATGAACATTTTTATGGAGGAAGCTCCAAACCACATCCCGATCATTAAAATCTTAACATTGTTCATCACGTAAAATATTCACGGCACTAATGTGGAGTCGTCATAACACTTTGCCAGGCTCAGGAAACAACGAACCCCAGTGCCTTTTTACTTTAACTATCATGTGAATTGATAAAATTTGTCCCGATTCAGAATATGTACACAAAACCAAATAAGAAAGAAAAACAATTGAGTATCTACTCCTTTTTAAACTCGGTTATTTACCTGTACAGAGCACTGTGCAGCGATCACGCCATCTACCGGCGCATCGGCGAAGGGGTCGAAGCTCCTGTCGGCTCGCCGCATGAAGTCCGGCTTGAGCAAGTACCCGCAGTTGCCGTTGTACTCGAACTTGCCCTGGTTCAGCTGCATCGGCAGGTCTGATGTTTGAAAGTTTAGGGATACCATTTGGCAGCCCGCGTTCCAGAATACCTGGGGAGATAGTTTTATTGAATTAAATGTTCACTGTAAGGCGTCTTTTGTTAGTTGACTGGAGCTTTGCAGGATTCTGAATGTTGTTAATATTAATTAATAGCCGAATTTCAGAATTAGATTATGATTTGTACCAGACAAAACCGAAAATACAGACTGCAAAATTGTAGAGTTTGAAATTTTAGGTAATTTATATATTAAGGCTTTCGTCCACAACAGGCCCGGTTATTCGCCGTGGGCATATATCACGTGAAAACAAGCTTCTTACTACCCTATATTGCAACCTCGGGTCTGCATTATCTTAGGAAACAGTCCCGATAATTTTTAAACAAAATAGCAGTACAATAGGTGACATGGCAGGCGCGTCTGGAAACCGCTGTAAATTCGTAATTTTAACAAGTGGTGATATATACCTGTGGCATGTAGTTAGATGAGTCAGCCCGGGTGCCCTTGGGATAGATCCTGGACATCTGTCTCTTGTTGTAGTTGACAAAGTCTATGGCTTGTGTCTTGAGGTAGTTCATTCCGGTGGTCTCCGCGAACGATGACATGTTGTGGTGGATGTTGCGCTCTGAAAGATAAAGAAATATTTTAGTTATAGAGTATTACATAAAACTAATGACTTGATGAGGTAGCTAAGGGCATAAAATATGGCGAAAAACTAAGATATAGGAATTTGAACTTCAAGATATATTCATAACATTTTCTGACCTATCAAGACAAATGTTTTTATTGTGAACATCATCATATTATTGATCATTGATCACACTTTTGGGTGACAAAAATGTGAGCCTGGATTTTAATTCTTAGGGGACAATTTTTGAAAGAATAAATTGCAGAAGCTTAGTCCTGCATTTTCAAGTACTTTCATACTAAATTTCATCACAAACGGTACAGTAGTTTACCCCTGCATTCCCCCGGGAGTATAGGATGCAATTTCATGCATTCCACGAGTAAAAAATAGGCAGAAATAGACAGATTTTCACATTAATAATATTGAGATATATGAGTGGATATACGTACTGTCAGCCTCCTCGAATCCCTGGAACTTGATGGGCTGCGCGTAGTTGACCATGGACGAGAGCCAGGGGTGCACGTTGGTGGTGGAGCCCGTGTACGCCACCGGAGGGGGCGCGTCGTCACCCGCTGATGCTGCTTCTGCTACTATCTCTTCAGGCTGGAGAGAAAAGTCCATTTTATAATATAAGCTGCAAAGATTTATTTTCCAACATGTACGTAAGAGGATATTTTTTGTTGATTTGGGGATCAAACAATAAAAACTTAGCTGGTGTTACAACTTCGTTATCATTAAATAGCAGATTACAAACAAAATATTCTTTTTTTCAATCTTTACTTTATTTTCTCTTATTAATTTCATTCAGATTTCAGTATTAAATTTAAAATTTTCCACAAACTATTGTTATGTTGATAACTCCGTCAAAGATTTATGTTAATGCCAAGGATTCCAACTCACTACCTCCTTATCGTAAATCTTATACACTAACCAAGTCCTTAACCATCAGATCAGCACTTTTAATAGCGTTAGCCGACTCCAATATAACAAGTTATATTGGAGTCGGCTTCCAGTCTCACCGGATGCAGCTGAATACCAGTGTTTTACATGGAGCGATTGCCTGTCGGACCTTCACATAGTACGATATAACACGATAGTACGATACCCTTCGTTAAGACTGGTTGTCAGACTTTCAAGCTTCTGATTACTGTTAACGACTGTCAAAGATCTTGGAAAATTACAGCGGGGACCCACAATTTAACGTGCCTTCTGAAACACGAAGGAACTGCAGTATGTGTAAGATGGTCACCCATCCTCAGAACAACCTCGGCAAGCATGGCTTAATCTCAGAGATCGATCCACGCGGCTGTTGTTAACTAAGCCACGAAGACCACATAAACTACCAACCTTCTTATCAGTAATAGCGACAGCAGAAGCGTCTTCTTTCTCCTCATCTTCAATCACAAACTGACCCTGACGGAACAGCTCTAACTCCTGCTTCTCCACCTCGGGCTTCAGGCGCTTGTTCTTGATGAGGATCTTACGCTTCAGCGCTGAGGGGGGAGGAAGAGGCACTCCTGGCTCCAGCTGAGAAATTTACGTATGATTTTTTAGCTATTTGCTGGTATTGCATAATTTTTGATATAAGTAACCTTTTAAAGAAGAAGTAAGAAGATGTTTGCTTAAAATTACGAGTGATATAATTTAAAAATATGTAGATTGATAGCATCCACCTTAAATTTAATTAGAACATGGTGTCTTTTTCTGGAAAATTTTCATCTATTTTATTATCTATACACCCATTTCATATTTATCCTTTGTCTATGGAATATTGAACTGTTTAATATTTGGAAACGTATTTATTGTTTTACAGTTCCCCGATGTTAAGTCATTTTAAGTCGAAAAATCAATATAAAAAATCTTATGTATTTCATGCAACTTACGCAACTCCGAAAAACAGTTTATGGTGTAATTCATGATAAGCATACATTTGCTGTTTGAATGTCGTTGCGTGTGTGTATGTGAATGTGTAAAAAAATGTTTATTATAACGATCAAATCTAGAACCCCCTTTATCCTTTTTCACTCTCCCAGAGTTGAAAGCAGCTGTTTTGAAAAATAAACACAGCCTTACGATTTATAAAAAAACTGTAATCTCTTACCCAAAAATTGATATGACTGAATAAAAAATATGACGATCCTGCAAGCATTCACAATGAACACAATTACAATTATAATATTAAGCATGTTTCTGTGAACGTGCAACGACCATGCACGTGCAATTATTTCTCATCAAAATGTAACTAACCAAGGGAACACTTACAGGGTGTTCAGATAACGGTTCCTTCAGCAAAAGATCTCCTAGAATTTCATCGCAGTATTTAGCCAGTTTGTATTGCTGGGCTTTGCAGCAATGGTTCTCGAAAGATAGGATGATTGGATAGTCTGAGGTCACGAAGGCTGTATCTCTTAGCGCGTAGATGACGTCTTTGAAGAGGATGTCTGTGCACATCGCCATGCCGTGGGTTATGATTGGTTCTTCGTCTTCGCCTTTGCCGTCCCAGCAGTCAAGTTCTACGCATCTGGAAGAAAAAGATAAGTTTTATTTGAATATACGATGAAAAATATAAACTTTACCAAAACTGCAAATATAAATAAGAGATGAAAGGAGAAATACAGGTAAAAATACAGGTAAAAGTTATATTGTAATTCAAAAGAAGGAAAAAAGAAAAGTCTTTCCAAGTTTTTCTTTATTTAGGTAGTCACCTAGCAAAAATACTCATATCAATGATCAATATAAGTAAGTATTAGTGAATGTACTCAATACCAAAGTATTTTTAAAACAAAAACATGAAAACGATGAACCAATTACCGAAAGGAAACAATGATTTACAAAAAAATATTTTCACGACTCCTGATCACACGTTTACCTATAACATCAACTACACAACACACCTACAGTCTCAAACTCAACAAAGTATTTAATAAAAACAGCTTCATTAAAACAGAACACGAAACCAATTACTTCCACACCATCAAAGATCTCCGAACAAACTTCTAATTAATAAGGCTCGATTAATTCCAGCGCTGACGGATGCCAGCTTGTAATAATTAACTTTCGAACTCATAATAAACAAGTGTGAAGACGGATAAGACAGGCTAAGGATTAAAGACTGAAAAGTTCAATTTAAGTTGGAGAGAGTAAGGAAGTTTTTAACATGGATTATGCAGTAGATGTCAGCATTTAACTTGTGCTACTTCCAAGTTCTATCCTCTTAGTTCGTTGAAATCTAAAGTTTGGTGCCGAGTTTCGTGTGCATCTGTTTGCATGAATAATGTAGGTGAACAGACTTGCATTATCTACGGACGGAAAAGGTATTTCAGGAGAATGTATCCAATTATGTTTGAAGAAACTGAGAAAGATATTGAGAAGAGATAAAAGAGCATTTTCTAGAAACGCTGTCTTTACTCTACGAAAAGGGTGCCTTTCCACCAGATGTATGCTATACAACGTTGCTACAGATACATTTAATATCCACCAATTATTATATGGAAGAATGCGTGCTATGGATGTGTCTTATGGGATGCGTGCTATGCATGAGATATCAACACAATAACGTAGCATTGCAAACCTCTGGGAGGAAAAACATCCTTATGTTCAAGAAGGCATGATTATAGAGGTCCCTTTACAAAACGTTTACAGAAAACATTGTAAGGAATAATCTTAGCTATTAAATCAACAAGGAACGAACAGTGCAGTGGGGTAACAATATAATACCAATTTGCCCAGAATCCACAAGACACCGCCAGATGATTCCTATCATCAGAAAGCCTATTTTTCACGGTTCCACATCCACTACAGGACCTCAGGGATTGTACTACGCTTCCGAGAACTAGCATTAATAATAATCCTTAAGAAATGGTACATACCTGCATCCAGCCAGCAGCACTTGTCGGTACATCTCCACAGAACTCTTTCCGCCGAACTGTCGGCCAGACAGGTAGGTGTTGTGTGAGGAGTTGATGTAGTAGTGGGCTAGTGGCTGATCCATGTCCATGTAGTTGTCCAGTCTGTCCAGGAACACCGGCGCGTTCTCGTCAGACATCAGGTAGCGGATCAGACCGTCTTTTGTGAGGCATTCTGGAATGTAGGTTGTTTGATTTAGTTAATTGACAAGACAAGAGCTTTTTCTTTCATTTTGTATTAAATAACTGCCTCTTTGGTGCGAACGGCAATGTAACCGACTGCTGGTCATGAACAAGAATATTATATATTAGTCTCTTCTTATTAAAAACAGAATATTTCTTAATAGTAGTAGCCCGGAGTTTGGTGTGCCCGGTAAATTTCAATAGGCTCGCCCACATGGGCTGAACTTTATTAGTGGCGAAATGTAGGCGTATTTCCCATTACGAAATGCTATCAAAAAGAACGCCAGGATTAACTACTTTGCGTGTGGATGGAAAGCAAAAACCTTAAACTCTTTCCTAAATCCTATTGTCCTTTAATAAACATTACGTTTAGTCATTTGTAATCATTTGTGGATTGAGGTCTTACTCTTTCAGCTTTGCGAAATCTGCTTAATTTTTAACTTATTACCAAAATTAAAACATGTTAAATATTCGTAGTTAAACTCACTGTCATTTTTCGCCTCTTCATTCTGTTCATACGTATTAATGATCTCTGCCGCTCTCTTCTCGTCGTACAGCGGATACAAGATCTCGTTGAGTCGAGGATCACGCTGCTTCTCGTTCAGGAAGTTCACGAACTGGTCCAGGTTGATGCGGTCTGATTTGCCTTGAGTGCTGGAGAGACAAGCGAAAAGATCTATGAAAATGACGGTACATGAAATAGGAGAGGGAATTTTTATAATGAAGGGAGAATTTCGCATGCCATACAAAAGAGTATTTTTTAGAGTAGATACCTATTCATAACATGTATCAATGTATCTGATCTAAGCCTAGTTATAAATGTATCTAAAAATATACATATGTACTTATGCGTCTGGAAGATTAAAGTAGATGTATCAGTTATTTGATTACCATATTACAAGATCTGATTCGTTTGGAGAGATGACCGTTTTTTTATATATTTACATCGAAATCTATACTTTAAGGGAGTATTTTATGTATTTAATACTTTAAGGGAGTCCTAGAGTGGTAACATACTACCGTGAAGGAATAACATCATGATTATAATACTAGGTTTGACTCAACAGTACGCCCAAAAAAGAGTTACCTTTCAAAAGTATTAAACACTAGCCGACCCGCGCAACTTCGCTTGCGTCACATAAGAGAATCATAATTTTCCCCGTTTTTGTAACATTTTTCATTGGTACTCTGCTCCTATTGGTCGTAGCGTGATGATATAAAGCCTATAGCCTTCCTCGATAAATGGACTATCTAACACTGAAAGAATTTTTCAAATCGGACCAGTAGCTCCTAAGATTAGCGCGTTCAAACAAACAAACAAACAAACTCTTCAGCTTTATAATATTAGTATAGATTGTGTTTCAAACTAAACAACCTTTTATATTTTTCCCAAATAAATAAGCCATACATAAGTAAGTTGTAATGTTCGACTCAACGATTGAGAGTACATACTAAACTTTTCCTAACAGATTAACGAAGTGTTTGTAACTTTTCACGAACAAATTGAGGGCCTCTCGGGGTCTGATTGACACAAACATTACAAGTTTGGAAAGTGTAGGGATGTGAACAATATATCGATGTTTGAGCCGAAAATTACGATATTTAGCACCGATTTTGACTATAATACTAACTTTGAAAATCCAAATTAATTTATTAACCATGTTTCTTGAAAAAACGGTAGGTATTCTGCTTAAACTTAGGATAATCAGCCATTGTAAGTACCTAACAAGTGAGCGTTTAGTCTGTTTATTTTGGTCGCGCATGTTTAACAATTTCTTGAGTTCTGTAACACACTTCTCAAGGGCCGTTAATCTTGAGGGAAAACTATTACTTGGCTAGCGTCGTTGATTCAATACCTCATACCTTCCTCCTTTGGGAGGAAACCCTTGCCCAGAATTGGGACAGTCATGGTTAAAAAAAACTGTTTTCTCTGAAAACATTGATGTATCGATACGTCAATATTTTTTATTCTGATGTTTACATCCCTAGTTAAGTGACGAAGGTAACCGATACTACGTATTTCCCACATTTTAACATAGAAATATTAAATTTTCCTCGAAACGCTTCAATGATTTCGTAACTTGTTTAGTAGTCGACGTATTTAAATGATGTAATAGTAATTGCTGTCGTCATGCTGTTACTATTACGTCAACTGTTGGAATTCCTCTGAAGAAAATATAGAAGCATGACGGATATCGTAGTTTGTATTCACAGAAATAAGGATAACAACAGTACTAGTAATAACAAAATAAAGGATCTATAAAATATAAGTACATAAACTTATTTAATATCTTATTTATGGCTATTTTCAACACTCTCAACGAACTACTGACAACCGTAAACTATTAAAATGAGGCTTGAAAATTTAGCTCACCTAGCGTATTTTGCAAGAACAACTTTTGAAGTAATTTTAAATGTCATAAGCTCACTAATCGATAGTACCGAGTGCAGAAGATTGTCTTAAAGAAGAGCGATTTCCTACTATCGACCCACAAATTTTGTATGAAACTCTAATAACCGCAATTAGCGGGTGCCATAGTAATCTGAATCTTTGTTTTAAACGTAAAATATTTTTAATATTGGCATGATAATAACTTATGTAATAACTTAAGACAGAAGATCCTTTAAGTAGAGACTAAAAAGATTCACCGACTTGGTATTACATGGATTTCACAACTTTTTGCGGCAGAGAGACTGAGCTGCGAGATTTGGGTTTTTTACAGGATGTTTGTGACGGCATTAATTTTGCACTACATTATTTTTATGTGTCAAACTCTCGATAGTCGAAAGTACCGATTGTGGAAAATCGCACAACATGATTAAAAAGCGGTGCAATTCTGCAGTTGACAGTAGGCAGTAACAGACAACGTCATTAAATTCTCTCTAGTTTTCTACTCATAACAGTTGAAACCAATATTTTCCTATTAATCGAGGCGTCATACTAATTCATAGAAATAGTGTGTTTAAATGTAACAATGAAATACGTAAACTTTGTCGTCATAGAAAACGTCACGAGAGCAACTAATGACGCGGTGATTCGAATACTGTTGTTATCTGAAGTTGGCTACGTAATTACAACTTTAGTTTATTATTTATAACAAACAGTTACACACTTTTCTTAATAAAAAATATTTTAATAAATAAAAAAGCTTTAGTACTAACATAAAATCACGCTTTGTTTTTATGGGGACGGAAGGAATGAGGACGCTATTTGCTACTAAAGGCTACGACCCTTGCTAATTCCTGAATTAAGTAATGTATAATCTAATGGGCAGTTTTATACTAAAATCAACCGACATTCGAAAAATTATTAAAAAAAAATGAAAAACTACTTTTTATACATTAGACTTTAGAGTTACGGCTACGGAAAATCGCACTTATTGACTTGTTTTTTTAGAACTCTCTATTAGGAGATAGAAATACTATATACTCGTGGATGCAGAAATAATTAAGTATATTATTCCTTAAGAGAAGTCCTAAAGATACTTACATAGATCGGAACAGCTCCTCAATATCATTCCTGGGACAGATCTTATGGTATAAGGCATAAAATTTGTCGAAAGTAAATGCTTCCTTCTCCATAGCTTCATTTTTCCCTGCAGGTAGACCCAGCTCTGAGAGGCACTGGTACACCAGTTTCTCTGTCTTGCCGGACGCGAAGGTCCTGGCTACGACCTTGACTGGTACCTTGCCTCGAGGGTCTGTCAGGAAACAGAGGCGCATCCAACTGGAAAATGTAAGTGATTAAGTAGTCTGCAATGAGGAGTTTGAAAAGTTTAGTTGAGAACTGGTAAGGCGATAAGGCGACTAAGACTTTTTGTTTTGCTCTTTATTTAATTAAGGCTATACATATGTAATTACAGTCTAGAACTGACTCTAATTCCCTTCTTGGTGTGAAATATCTGTCTTTAACATAAGAAAAGAAGCCTTCTTTCTCCTATTGTAGCGTTTAAGAATTGATTAATTGTGTCGACTACAAAAACATGAAGTAAAATCAATAAGTAGCAGGTATAATTTTATCGAAGACATGAATGTCTATTTGCTGAAGCAATTAAAATTACCTCTATATATCACCTGATGATGATGATGAAACATATGCTTTAAAATAGTCTAAATAATTTCAGTTTCAAGTTAGTTCGTAATTCCGACGATGGTGTCATTTGTTTCTAACCGACTTTAAACAAGGAGGAGGTTCTCTATTCGACGCTATGCTTTTTTTCCAACAGTATGTCATAATATATTTTGTTAACTGTGTTATGTGTATTGTGTTTTTACTTAAATAAAATATTTACATCGAAATTATAGAAATCTTGCTTATTATAACGATTTGAACACAAACAACATCAATCAACATTATTCTACAAACCAAGAAACCTTACAAAAGTATCACAGTAAACTTAATTACATTAACAGTAGCAGACATTTAAACTAATAAAAGGTGTTCCAATTAAATTTCTAATCTACCTTTGACCGGCTTCGATGCAAGTTGATATTTCCATCAAAGATATCCGAGTTTATTAATCAACGTATTGGTAGGTAAACGCTCTGAATTTCAGAGCCAATATTGATTGCACTAACTGCTAGAATGTAAACTGAAGGACAAATTCGTGATGGAAAATGGTAATCTTTCTGTGAATTTTGGAGAGATTGCTAGTGGTTTTTTAGGAATTTTAAGTGGGAAAGTTATCGGTTATTTACTTTGACTTTCATAATAATATGGCTTAACGGTAAGTGTACGTACTTATAGTAACGTTTTTAGGCTAGCTATATTCGTTCTTAATTCTAAATCTTGTACCTAACGGTCGTAGACGGTGGTTTTTCTTCTTAAAACTCAGGATAACGCCACAACCGTTGCAAATATAACTGTAGATCATTAATACGATTTGGTTAACATATTCCATATTTGCACTACAGAATACTTGGCTATGGGGCTTAAACCTTCAAGAGGTAAACTAGTCTCTGTGCGTTTTCAATTTTAAGCCTCATCCAAATAGCTAAAGCTCCAAACTAAAATGTTTAATCCAACACACCGTGAGTGTTGCTACCGTAAAAGCCGAACTGTTCCCCCTTTCCATAGACAAGAGCGTTACAATCATCTGCTATACAGATACGAAATCTTACTCTAGGAGGCCCGGAGGGCGATATTTATAAAGCGGTTCCAAAAACAAAAGATAAATAACAAAAAAATATAAAATTGTTATACCTCACTATTATGCGAAATAGGGCGCTGTTTTTTTTTGTTCGTTGTAAAGGTGATGCAAAATCGTAAAAAGTTGGGAACCTATTATCTATCATATACATATGTGTAACCTCTAAAAGTGACTTTAAAAATAAAAATTGTGAGAATAATCTAATAATGTTGCATACAGTTACAGAGAAATTCAGGTTTGACGTCAAAATAATGCAATTTATGAGCTTTTCCACGAAGCGTTCACTATGGCCGCCATGCCGCTGAATTACAGAATTTTCGCAACCAGACAAAGCCGCTTCACCTTTAAATACTAACGCGATTTCAATGCGCAGCAGCGTATATTTTTATAAAATTTACGTTTTAAAGCGATGGTACTTGGAATGCAAATGTATGCCTATACGAGATAAAGAAAAGCCTGTCAGCCTACGTCTTTCCCAGTGATAAAAACTATCACTTTGTTAAATGTTATCCAATCCAGCTGTAGTATCTATTAAAAGTAAAGATTATGCAATTGTCAACCCAATTTAAAATCCTTTAACAGCACTAACTTAATATTCTAATACATGTAGCAGTTACAAAGGTCCAATAAGAAAATCTCACTATAAAATTTTCATTTCGAACCGTATCTGCTAATATTACATCAATTCATAAAGCTAGCATACCTTCCTTTCAGTAATAGTCGTATCTTTAATAACGTTTCAGATTTGCAGTCCTCCGCGCTACCTTTCAACGGATTCCTTTGAGGAAATTACACCGATGTCGCTAGACTGATTCATTTTCTTTAAATACATAAATCTATGTAGAATCTGATAGATTTTCGTTCGGATTTTATTATACTGTAGCAGTGATTTTTTTAATACCTTTAGGATGAATATTTTACTATTATAATCCTCATGTTTTTACGTATAACGACGAGTAGTAAAATTTGTGTTTAGTTGAAGTATTGTATATTTTATTTATGCACACCCAACATATTACTAACGTAACGGGTTTAAGCAGAAGATTTTGACCAGCAGGACCAAAAAATTTGGGATCCAAAAACAATAATTGTTTAGGAAAGTTCAAGTTTCATTAAAGTATTTTTCCCTTGAGGGATTCCGTTTATGTAGTTAAAAATCGATTTTCTATCGTCAAATATTTCAGTAATTTTATTGTTTCTAAAATACTTGGCCATATATAAGTATTTTAAACATAAAAATTACACTGGATGAATTTAATTGACGATGAAAAATAAGACTGAGCCAAGCACACCTACAGTACATTTATTTACAATACGAGACGCAATTCTACTTGAAAAATTAACTAACACGAGAAAATCATAACTGCCCGCTCCACCTTGCAAATCGCAGTAAATAGTCAAGTATATAAACACTCTAAATCATAGGAGGTCATTGTACATAATTTATGTGCCTCTCTAAGTGTATTACCTGCTCTAAATTACAGCTCGCAATAGTTCATTTATTTAATGGCTCCAATCTAAGGAGTGTTTCCGCGGTACGAAAGGACACGAATTAGACCAATTGTTTCGGGTTTGTGTATTATTATAATATTAAACGTTGTGATTTTAACGCCCATGGGCTTGGAAATTTTTTTTTGAGTGGATTGAAAACCATGAGTTTTGCATATTTTTTTGTAATTTTTTGCAAGTAAGTGTTTTTAAAAACGCTCTCGAAACGTTCTAACTAATTTAGTTGAAAGTATCGTGTTTCATTAAGAGAGGTACATTTTGACATTAATATTATTCGGAATCGTATAAGATATAGAAAAATTATGAATTCTTTAGGTATTCACAATTTTTTGATTTTCTGATCAGTTTGTCCATAAAAAAATATCGGTTACTTGTAGTTGCGTACATCTGACAGCAATCACTACTCGTATGAAAAATATGTCAAAATAAATCACACGGATCATCATATTCATACGGATCTAACGCAAAGGGCTAGAACCCTAACGATTTCCATGCAAAATTAAATTTATTCGGCTAGACTAGATAGTCCTAACATAATTGCATGGCTAGTAAAAGACAGTCCAAGTGTCAAAGAGGAATAAAACCATTAAATCATCTAGATATCCAATTGACACATCCTGACGTCCTCACAATAGAAGTTCATGGTCGGTCAGTATTGCTATCTTTGCGATTAGATAACATATCTATATACCTTATATAATGCATAACTGAAGTGGGAACTAGATAGAGCTTAGTAGAGATTATGAATGTTTCATAGTATTCAATGTTAATGGCTGTTCGTATGTTCGAGAATCTATCGCCTTTCGAATGAATGCTTTCTTTAGACAGATTATTTTTATATTACTTATATTTTAACGTGATGTCGCGCATAAACCGCAAGAAACCGGATAAGATGGGATGGACATATTAAAAGGAGACCACCTGATTACGTTGGCAACCAGGTACTGGAGCTGTCCGTCCCCGGAAAAAGACCAAGAGGGAGACCCAAGACCACGTGGACAGAAGTGTTGCGTCGAGACATGAAGGCATGTGAGGTTGAGGAAGACGACGTCAAGGATAGGGCAAAATGGAGAAAAGGTGTAAGGAAGGCTAAACCCACTACCATATGTGACGAATAGCCAAAAAGAGAGAAAGAGAGAATCTGTCAGAAAAGATTAGACTAGACATAATTGTACACGTGCATTTTACTAACAAATCGGTTCTTAACTATACACGTGCATTTTCCGCACCAAAAAGCAAACTCTCTCGCCGATCGTCTCTTCAAACTTCCCAGAATTAATCACCATTCAACACGTGTGACAAGTCTCATGTCACGGCGCCCTAACGCCTTACAGTTGACGAGGTAGAACGACTAATGAATAAATTATACCAACGTTAACAACTAAGTGAATTATAAAACGGCTTCGTTGACACTTTAGGGTTTTAGCAAGCTAGCATGTACTATGAAATACGTTTATTATTGTAGAGGAAAAGGGTATGTAAAGAAATGCCATCGCTAATCCAGTCGGCTTGCAGTCACGGCCAGTGCAATTTGCGTCGAAACGTCCGGCATTCTAAGGTTCAATGCGTGAGTGCGCTAATTCCTGTATTCTAATATATTAGAAAAAGAAAATTAAGAAGTTATGTGAATACCAATTTTCTTTAAAATAGCCAAAGATTGTTACATAGTTTTGTAAGAGCCAAGTTGAACGACGATATACACAAGGTAGGTATGTTCTCTAACTCTAGCTAGCTCCTAGTTCATTTCATAACTCTATACTCAAACACAACAGGTAAGAGGATTATACGCCCGGAACCACAGAAATCATAATATAGCGCAAAACCGACGTAGACTTAGAAGCAAGAGAGCATGCATACAATCTGAACTTCCATACTCCGGACAATCATTGAAAATTCTAGCGTAAGGTTATCTACCCCCGGTTTCTGAGTACATTTAGCGGTAGTTTATCTATTAGCCGGGTACTGACTGACCGAGCAGCCTCGCGAGGCAATATCTCGGTCTCGCTCATTTTGATCTGAAAGAAAAGAGACCTAGATATTGCCTCGCGAGGCTGCTCGGTCAGTCAGTACGCAGCTATTTAATAGTGTTTTGTATATGCTGCTACTGCTAAATGTACCTCAGAAACCGGAATGTAGATATTGTAGATAACCACAGAAGGAAATTATGTCAAATAAAGTAAAACTTGCCTTCCATTCCCACAGTCCGATTACTGGGTACAGGTTTTTTAAGGATTGGTATGTATACCACTGCTAGTTTATAGGTAATTTACAACCTACAAATATTTTATCAGGGTAAACCTCCAAAAATATAACCCCAAAAAACCGAACAACTAATATAAAATCTATTTATCACAAAACTATAGCTAAAGTGGAGCAAAGCAGAAAGTTTGGCACCTAAAGAAATGTCCGTCTAGATATATTAGTTTAGTACTAAACCACTGTTCCGTGGCACTGGCTACTTGCCAACGGTCAAAGTTGGGGGTTGTTTAAGGCCACAGATAGAAAAGGTTACAAAAAAGATTTTTTCTTTCCTGTAGGTATTATATTTTTAAAGCACAGAAATAAGCGACCGATCAGTGAAAACTATTCTCTTTCACCCTTCAAAAAGACAACTCCCGAACTAAGGATTGCTCTTTTATCGCAGGGTCTTTAACAAAAATACAAGCAACGGACACAAAGTACAAACCAGACTCGAAAAACTATTTGTGAATCGCATATTTGCTATCAAAATTAAAGGAAGATTTGAGAAGATACAAGATTCCTTCTACAAATAGAAGCAAATAAAACTATCTGTTTATTGACCGCAGTTAAATAAAAACTAATGTGTCACATGCATTGTCACATGTCAATGTTTCTCAACCGTGTCCTTACTATTACAATGGTACATAAAACTATACGTAATTGTCAGATGACTGGCTTTTATGATAATGTTTGGAGGGAAGCCGTGTATTAGTGGCCAGCAAACGTAGTCAAAATCTTTGTGAGACGTTTAGGCTGAGGCACAAAAATTTCTGACAGAAGAAATATAAGACGATGCCGCGTAAAGGACAGGGCAATTTTGTAAAAAGGGCGTAGGGGAAGTAGCGTAGGCCAAGTGATCCAGTCAATCCGTGCACTGCAATTTTTGTCTAACGTGCGTTCCAGAATTTCAGAGCTAAGGTATCTGAGGGTTTGTTTTTAAGGAACTTTTATGGCATTTCCACTTTTTAAATATTGTAGATCGGGATTTTATTATCTAGAAATTGTATACAAACTTATTGGTCTTCCAAAGATGAGTATGTATATAAATCGAGACAACGTGAATACGTTTTCATATTTTTTTATATTGCATCATCAGTCAATACCAATTACCCAATATTTAATTATATAAAAAATTACAACATTCCTTTACAATATAAAAGAAAACATGATCAGAATTTCCAAGATGGCGTTACATTATTCGCAAACATTAAGAAAACATCTAAGGCACAACAAAAACTACTTTCTCTCGAACTTTGTATTAAATAAGTTTGCAGCCTGAACGAGCGACGCCTTTGCCCACAATATGAAATGAGATATTAATTTCAGTGGTTTCAGAGCGAAATATTATGAAGCAGATATTATATTTCTGTTTTGAAGTTTATTTGTGTTGTGTATTTTTAAAACAAATTTTATTCGTTTGGTGGATATTGATGACGTGTCCGGTAAATGGAAATAGGCTCGCCCTATATAACATGGTACCAACATTGTTAATGGCGAAATTTGGGCGTATTCCATTCTATTGCCTACATTTTCGGGTATAATAGGGGTGATGGGTTATGTTTGTATGTATGAAATTTTAGGGCTTTGAATGCTCCGTTCGATAGGAAACGCTATTATTCAATAAATTTTATGTTGTGATTTATTTATTTCGGTCATATGAATAATATCAATATGTAACATAATATTTTACCAAATTGTATAACAATACCATTACTTTTACCAAAATAGTATTTGTTACTATAAAGTTTAAAATTGTGATCGAATTTTCCTAATTTTCCGTAAATCCGTCCTTAATCTTTTTGTGATTTCCCGTACTTAAATAAACACCAAATCTATCAAAACTAAAAATAGTTTGAGACTACAAAACCTTGAATCAATAGAAACCTTCAAAAGCAATTAACAATACAACTCAAAAACAGAAATTCGAAGTATCAAAGTCATTTGGTCAAATAAAATGGCTGAAACAAAGAGGCAACCTATAAATGCTTCAAAAGGTATTGATTGTTAAACAAATAGTCGTATTTACTTACCAAGTACCTTATGGTCAAAAGGACAAAGAGCTTGACCCTAATACAGGATTGGCGAAACAAAAAAACCCTGCCAAGTACGAGTCGGACTCGGGACGACGGGTTCCGCACCACAAAATAAAAAAAACACATTTTTTTATACGGGGCCCCCCTTTTAATATCTTGTTTAATTTTTTAATATTTAAAGTCAGCCCGTGACCACGGTCGATGTAATTCGATCGAAACGTCGGGTGAACAAATAAGATATTCTATCCTTAAATTTTCAATCGCGTTTAAGACCCGCTGCCTTATAATATTGTGTAAAAATCGTTAATTTTTAATATTTGTTGTTATAGCGACAACGGGAATACATAATTTGTGAAATTTTTAGCTTACTAGCTATTACGGTTCATGAGATAAAGACTGGTGATAGACGGACAGACAGACAGCGGAGGCTTAGTATAGGGTTTCGTTTTTTACCCCTTCGGTACGGGACCCTAAAAACGTATTGTAATTGGACATTAGCAAATTGGTCCTTTACTGTCCTTTACAGAGACAAAGGACCCGCCTGAAGGGACTTTCAGAAGTCAATTTTAATATAAATGATCCTTTTTAAACATAGAAGTTAATATAACGGTCTTTTACGTGAAATATTTGGCTTGTAACTTTTATTAGGTAGAGGGGTAATTTCCTACCACTAGATTAAACTTAAAGCTATCACGATTTTTTATAAAAATCTTATTATTTTATGATAAAATGTGAAAAAAATAACCTGTTGTTTCTTTTAGGTTAAATGTTGACACTTATGATTGTCGTTACAATTACTGAAACTACCACTAGCTCGGGAAACGAGTAGAGTGTTATCAGAAGAGCTAGTAAGTAATTTACGGAATCTGATCAGCGCCCCTAACGTGTATCGCAGGAACTATTTTTTTTATAATTCTTAATGAAACACTCTAGCAAGTAAGTCTTTATGAGTGTATTTTTCACAGTACCAAATAGTGCAACAGAATTATGCCTTTAATTTAAATAAAAATGTACGTGCGCGCATAACTGTTGAACAACTACACTAATTTCGATATATTTTTAAAATTATGTGTGTTCCCACGGGAACGGATTAAACTATATTCTATACGCGAACAAAGTCGGGCCAGTATAGTATTCGCCAGTAAATAATTAATTGAAAGTTATGCTAATACAATATGTCACGTGTTGTTGCCTGTTTCTTGCACGTGGTTATACAATAACAATGGTACATTAAACTAATCTTATATGGTGTCTAGTTGTCTACTAATTGCTATGCGTATGAAATTAAGTTTTTCTTTCGCAACATGATATTTAAGTTGAAATAAGCCTGATTACTAGATGCTACTTTTGATCACGGGAGATAGTCTGAAAATGAAAATACTAGTAATAGTCTGAAAAGGGATACAAAATTACGCTTTTTTAATTTAGGTTTAAGGTACAAAAATAAATGCCTTTAACTTTGTTTATTCTCAATAGTCGACCGGAGTTTGAGACCCCACAAACTTGAAGCTCTTTCTTAAGCTTCTACTGACCAAGTGTGTAAGTGAAAAGTGTGTAAAAGTCACTTAATAAGGTAGTAAAACAGACGCGAATCTTCAGATAAAACCAAGCTAAGATCTATCAGATAGTACTAGGAAAAAGACATGGAAATACTCGTGTGACGCTCGTCGCGTGTAAGTCGACCTATAAATCAGTAAAACAAAGTAGAACAGGTCAATATAATTAGATAAATTAGCTCACTTTGTCGTGTACCTATTAATTACTAATCAGAGCCATGTCACGGGAAATAATCGAGAAAAATGGCAAAGAATTTTATTATTCTTTCATTAATTATTTTTGTAAGAATAATAGGATTCTTCTGTAATTAATGGAGTGTGTATTGTGTGACAGTTCTTGTAATCTTTGGCTATTTCCTTGAGAAAACAAATTAGATGTAATTACAGTTAACGAGAATAATAAGATAGTGATTTAATTTATTATTATTCAAAGGTTTCACTGTGTCAATCAGCAGTACATATATACATAAAATCATGCCTTTTAAAGAGAATAGGCAGAGATCAAAGAACGCTACTTGGTACGATATTTACAAACTTATGTTGCTTCATTCACATTCATACATCTTGTCATACAAGACCGCCGGTTACGAGTACTACGCACCTGACCTATTTGTAGGATATCACCGATATGATCTGGATATGTCTTTCTAGGGCGCCCCTGCCACTGTTTCCATTTAATCAATTCATGCAAAATATGTAGTTTCAAAAAAAATCGTGTAAAGTGTTCATTAGTTTTTAAACTGAATAGAAATTTGCAGTTGCAATTGATTAAATAAATTGGTTCTAAATAAATCGCGACCATTTCTTGGTTCACATTTATATTATTAAGAGTAACTGGCGGTCCTGTATAGCATCTTTTAAAGCAATGGCAGTTTATAGGAATCGTATCAAGTTGCGTTCTCTGGTACCCCTACCCCTATGGGAAGAGAGCGTGATTACATGTATGCGTTTACATAAACCCCACCTAGCAATCTTAGGTTTAATGGTTGCCCTAAGTACAATATCTTAAAAAATCCTTTAGCAGCATCTAGCAGCTGATTATTTGTAATTGATGATAATAATAAACAGTCATAACATTTCAAGAAATTATTGAAAATCATTTTTTCCAGTTCCCTTTAAAATCCCGTAAAATAAGTCTTCCGTCCACTTATTCACACCTACTCTTCATTCAAAGATACAGTTGGTTTATTCAATTTCCTATTGTTACAAACACGTGCCCTTATTATCATTAAGTTCATTATACTTGTGTGCACGTGTGCGAATTTACACGTGGGAAATTACTATTTAATAGCATTAGGAAGGCTTTCTTAGAGAAATGTGTGTTGTAAATGGTTGTATGTTTACATCGTGTTGCAAATAGGTGAACAGAAATTTCTTACTAAAATATATCCTCCACGAGAGTCTTTACAGGGAAATAGTGATTTCTATGCGACTTAATACTTTATACCTATAGGAAATATTATTTCGAAACCGTTTTTAACTATCGTTATAATATCGTCTATATAGAATCCTGGCTTTTTCTACGTTCGGTTCTACCTTTGAAATTCGCCAATATAAAGGTACGTACCTCATAATATTTTTAACTGTTGTGTATATTACACCTCACATTATTACGTTAAAAAAGGTAGGTATTTCGAGATAATTTTCTCATAGTTCACGCTATTTAGTCCTAGAAAAAGTCTTAGTCGCCTTACCTTACCAATTCCTCCATGGCAGAAATAAAAATCTCTGCAAGTTAGATTATTAAACACAATTATTGAATTAGTTTAGCATTTTAAACTATGAAATTGTATCACGCATTTAAAAAAATAGATTATTTATTTTATATTATTTTGTCATTGGGTAAAAATATGCGTATTTCAATTTCATTATTACTAAAAAATATCTTAGTTTATCTTATTACTATAAACACCAAACACCTAGTAATAAAAAATAACTTAAAAAAGCGTTAAACGACCTTTCCGTAGAACAAAGACTGATTTATTTGTAATTAGTATAAGAAGTGTTATTTTTTATGATTTCAATCTAAATTCTTGAGACATGTTCTTACACTTATTTATATCGTGACATTAGGATTTACTTTACAAACATCATATTGATGCCATTAAATAGCTGGATTTACTGCAGACTAGCCATAAGGGATAAAGAATCTTTCAATAATAACAGTGACAATGTTACCGAGTTTAAATATCTTAAGTCATGAAAATGTGTCCTTCGTCAACCTTAAGGTTTTACAATGAAAATTGTATTAACCCCCTCATTAGCGGTTACAGTTTAATATGCAGCCTGTAAATTCATGGCGTATACATACAATCACAATACGCCCCCTTATTTTAATATGCAACCGTATTAAAATAAGGGCGCGTATTGTGTTTTTCGTTTGCTATTTGGTGCAATAATAGAGAGCACTATAAATAGATACACCTACAGTCTTTGTTCTAGGGACCAGTCAAAAAGATACGTACTGTTTCATGAGATTTGTTCTGACACAAACGTTGTTAATTTTGTTGTTGTGAGTGATCTCCCGCAGCGCGTCTTTCCATGCCTTCGACAGAAGAGGCAAATCAACAACAACACATGCAATATCGTGCACAAATACTTGGCAAGTTTAAGACACCCACCCTGTCTACCTTGACGATGTACTGATGGTTAGAAATGCTACATAAAGTGACCCATCACAATTTGTGGACTGAAGATTATTTAAGCATTTTTTTCTAAGCCCTAAGATTCATCAATCTTCACTTTCTTTTAAGTAGGTATCTTGGAATCGGCTTCCTGTCTCACCGGAAGCAGTTGGATACCAGTTTTTTTCATGGAGCGACTACCTTTTGGACCTCCACAACCTAGTTACTCGGGTTATGTAGATTTTAGTAGATTAAACGTAATAAAATATTGATATGATTAATTAACATCAATTTTTTTCTATTAGTTTTCTTGACTTTATCGTAACTAAAAATCTTCTAAAATCAAAAGAAATTTTCTACGACACGGAAATCTTGTAAATTATTCTGTATGTATATTGAATATTTATTAAAATCTGCACCAGATATATTAACAAGATAACTCAAAACTTTCTCCTGTCCCGTTTGAAAACAATTTTAACTGATCTAATTGAAAAGTACTTCATTTACTTCAAAACAAATTAGTCAAATTACATACCAACTTTATAAAAAGCTTTCAATTATTAAAAACAATTATTTATTACCATTATTCAGAAGCTGACAAACTTTGACGGGTGTTTAATATAACGACGACTAAATGATCGGTATGAGCAGTCTTAAAGTTCCCAAGTAATTTACATCAACACGAAAATAACAGAATAAATAAAGCTTAAGGTTTTAAAGCTAGTTGTTTGAATGACAGTGACTGTAATATACTTTTTTTGAGGTTTTTATAATGCTTTCTTGTAAAAACTATGATTCTCACAATGGACCAGTTTCTCTTACATTTTTTTTAAGGGATACGTGGAAGACCAATTTTATT
The DNA here is from genome assembly GCF_050436995.1 of Anticarsia gemmatalis. Lineage (NCBI taxonomy): Eukaryota > Metazoa > Arthropoda > Insecta > Lepidoptera > Erebidae > Anticarsia > Anticarsia gemmatalis. The sequence goes on along the minus strand of NC_134756.1, from coordinate 1,567,574 downwards.
GCAAATATTTTACAATAATGTATAATTAAAATAATAGTTTACGTTATGAAATATCCTAAAAGAATCAAAAATCTTTTTAAGACACCATCGGCAGAATTGGTTTTAACTTCTTAATATAGTTTTTCTTCTAATAATTTTATTTCTATGTGTATTTTTTGGTCACCAAATTGTTACGTTACCAAATAATTATTACTCGAAAAAAAATTACTTAACAATACTTTTTCTCTTACAAAAAAATAAGTTCCACTTAATTGTCTTCAAACCTGTTTAAAAAGCATTTAAAAAATAAAAACGTCATTCAGACAACAAGCTCTGAAACGCCGCGGGTCGAGTGTTGATAAAGCAAGGCTCGTTTAATTCCAGCCATGATACTCGAGATGAGGCAATTAGCGACGCGTTAATATTAGTTCACTCGATCCGGGGCGGTAATGAACTGAGTCACAGTCAACAGTTTACGTTAGAAGTTGGTTTGAGTGATGAAAACGGTATTTTTTTGAGATAAAAGTGCAGGTTTAGGCTAAAACTATTTGGTTATTCGTTTTCTTAACTGACTTAAAAACCATTCATAGGTTTTTTTGTTTTAAGGTAATTTTTTCAGTCTAGTTACTTCATTTGCTATTTAACAGATAATGTATGATAAATTTGTAAAAAATATTATAGTTCTTCGTATAAGTTATCTGAGAATAGAAATGACGGTACCTTAGCCCCTGTTCCATTACTTATGATTAACTATTGGATATCCAATCAACTGAAATTCGGACAGCTGTTTTCATACGTTTGCTGTCATTAAATCTATTCTATAAAACTACCCGTTAAACTTGCACTTAATCCAGTTTTCTATAACATCGTCATTCAAAACGACAAATCAAATATTAAAAGTTACTTTTATTACCGTTTCCATAATTCAAAACAATTTTCAACCGCTACTTTTGACTGTAACCCATCTAAAAGTTTACCAACACATAACACGTAACAATATGCCGTGAAACCGTCTATAAAGCCATGCCTGAAGCACTCTATACGACTTACTGCTTCTTCAGACATGTCATTGGACAAACGTTGTTGGCTTTCACGTTATGTGTGATTCTTCTCAGGCCTTGCAACCAAACCTTTTTTCAAAAATATTTGTTAATAACTTGCCAATTTTATTTAAGAATCCATTATCTAATAGTATATGAGTATTAACACGAATATGCATTTTACTTTGAACTTATTCACGTTTCGGCGTTTAACACTAAGCCTGCTAGCTTACTCTTCACAGTTGAATTCGATCGTGCCTGATTCGAGCTAATCAAATTGTAGTCTTAAATTCCAAACGAATGTATGATCAGACGCAGATTTTTAGGTGAAACTCATTTAATTACATATTTTCATTTATACAAAATATCTTGATTTCAATTTATTGTTTAATTATACGCTAGTGGAATTTTAGAAGCACAATTTGTCATTAGCTTGAACCAGAATCAATTGAACTTGAATTCGACTGCCAGCTGTACGACAAGGCAGTATGTCAAGTTGCCACAGTGACTTAAACGTAAAGCTTTCTAAGTAAAATGCATGTTCACATTAATTTCCTTATAATATTAGATAATAAACATTTTAGAAAGTTTAAAATTAAGTCTAAATACAGTCCAACCCAAGGTTCATATTACATATTGCCTCGATCAAAGCATTGCAATGAAGTGTCAAATTCGTGTGTATGTGAGGCGCAAAACTTTGACACAATTTGTTCGTGATATATTTGTGCAAAAGTGTGTTGTAGAAAACAAAAATGTAAAGAATATTTCTTTATATTTACTTAACTGAAGACTAGTTGATAAAGTCTTTAATATTTCATAATTTAAGCTGTAAATCTGAGTCATTTAACACATTGGTTGCCAGCAACTCACCGGGTGGGTTCAGAAAACCTACGCAGGTAGGTTTGATGGCAGCGAAAGTATTAACTGGCCATAAGATAGCCGTAAAAATATACTGTGTATTACAAATAGGTATCGATTGTACGATACATTTGTCGAGGAGCAGAACGTCGGCTTCTCATTGTAAATGCTACAAATTTTGTATGACTAGGCATTGTAGCCGGATCTGAACAGAAGGCAATCGTGAATTTTGTATACGCCTCTGTATAATAGCTTTGATTTATCGATCGTACTATTACTTCATAACATTATGGACATTTGGCACGTATGCAATAATTTCGGGAGGTAATAATCACAATAATATGTATAATTAAAAATCAAATTTATTGTCGTGTATAGCCCAACTTAGTAGAAAACCTTGGTATGCACGAAATATCAAGATTATAATTATTAGTTCTGTGTATTTCCAAAATAAAGTAACTGTATGACATAGGAAACAGAAATGGAATGGAAATACCGAATCTCGTATACTTCCGTCAAGCGCGAACCTTGCATACAAGGCTCTCTACTAAATTGTTGAACTGTAACATTGTATAAACCTAGAAAAACCCAGCTCGAACATTACGATGTATACTGTCCGAAACTTTACTTTTAAAAGTTATGTATGTCTAAAACTGGTATGCATCCCTATGAAACTGGTAAAATCCAGTTTAAGCCGCTAATATCCAGCACATACTGGTTAAAACTGGTTGTAACTAGTATTCATGAAACTGACCTTAGCTGTAGCCGCATCAGGACAGACCACGTGTTGATAGTTGATGTTGATGTAGTCTGTACCACTGCATATGGTGAGAGACTTCTCTTCTAAGCCTTCTCCATGTTTGTTCATTAAATTCGTACTGAGTTTCGAGTCCTGTGGGAAGAGAAAGAATAATAAGTGTACAGTCCTATTTCTGGGCAAGGGTTTTCTTGGGAACGAGAGCCCGTTAAGTCCAAAGTACCACTGGTAAATTGGCTAAAATAAGACAGTTTAAAGAACTCTTAACGATAAACGAGGTTGTATTTTTATCAGAAAAAATAATATAAACTAGAACTTATTATTCGCAAGATTATAAACACTTATTTAAATTATGCAACACATCAGCCTAGCCTTTATTCCAACTATGTTGGAGTCGGCTTCCAATCTCAATGGATGCAGATGAAAATTATTCAACTAAAGTCTAGTTAACTATTATAACCAAATGTGTGCACAATGGTATACTTCATCTAATCGGTTTTTTAGCCTGGTGGAACGTCCATAGTGTTATAAGTAGTTGCGCCCCCTCACAAGAAGATACCATACCACTTTCCAAACAATTCAAGTAACTGTCTAAATATCTGTTAATTTATTAAATTAGTTAATTGTTTCGACTGTAAATAAATAAATAAATAAATAAATAAATAAATAAATAAATATTTTTGGACAACTCACACACGGTCATTTGATTCCAAACTAAGCAGTGCTTGTACTATGGTAACCAAATAACTGATAAACATACTTATATACTTCTAAATACATACTTATATAGATACATTAACATCCAGGCTCAGAACAAATACTCGTGCTCATCACACAAAGATTTGTCCCGGGTGGGATTCGAACCCACCACACGCGGCGCTACGGTTGTTGCGGCGAGGTGACCGCTTAAACCACTGCGCCAAACGTGCAGTTACTTGCTTAAATGCTACTTTTCAGTAAATTAGTTTCAATTTCATGGCTTCTTTTATGTCGTTTTTATTACATTCCAATTGCAATAAAGTAATAAATGCATCGACATTAACTTTTTACGACATTCTTAGTTTTATAGGTTATAATAGATACTGTGCTCTCATCGAGTTTAAAATGTCGTCACTTATACCTACATAATGTATGTATCTTTATCATACACCTTCAATTTTATGCCTAAAGATGTAGCAGAGGTATAAAATACACTAATATTTCGCAATTTGCCATAATCCCATGTAATAGGGGGCGAGGTTTTTGCCTTTTATCCGTTACGTTCCCAAACTTCGGAAAACAACTGGGAATTATTCTGATATAGTTCGAAACTGTAGGCTACTATTAAAATTGAGACGTCCATAGCCAGTTGCGCTCACCGTTCAGTAAACGATCTGTGGGTTAAGCAAACGTTGGCGCGGTCATTCTATTGATGGGTAACCGCATAGTGGTAATTGAACTGGGCGTCCCCGTGCTTCGGAGGGCACGTAAAAAGTCGGTCCCGGTTGTTGTCAATTAAGATAACATTCGTTAAGCCATGTCAAAGGCCTTTCGGGCGGCTTGAACAACTTTGACACTAGGTTGACCACTAACCATACGATGAGAGAGATGAGAGAGACTATTAAAAAACATTTTTATGTAACTGGTAAATATTAATAGCACTATACCCGACTCGAGTACCGTACCCGAGACCTCGCGGTCAGCAGTTGTATGTACAACCAGACCGCAGTGGCAGTTGTCACATACATAGAACTCGATATGTTTCGGTCGAAACCGAGTGATTTAGTATGTCGTATCCCGCCATTAATTTCCAAAAGGGGTTGGTATAAATCATGTCAAGATCAGAAAGGGAAGGGACAGTTTGATTACCATAGAGAGAATGAGGAATTGAAGGCATTGGTGTGAGGAATCGATTGTCTGTTTTGAAGTACAAAGTGAGATGCTAAATCTTTGTGACATTCAGAGTATAGTATATACATAATGAAAAGCGTTGTATTATGTAAGGGAAATCAGAAACATCACAATCAAAATTACTAATTATTTAGTAGATTCTGCCTTGCAAAATTGCAATGCCTGAAAAAGGCTACTAAGTTTGTCACTACCCTAATATAAGATCCTTTTGTAAATGTAGTAAGCAATAAATGATTTGAATTTGACCAATTTCTATAGATATTGGTGTAATTTTAATCATGACAAAAGATTTCTTTAACGGGTATAATACAAAGAACTATTTTTACCCTATGCAATACTCAGAAAATTACACGAAAGAATCATAACTTTTAAACTCTCGCGTTGCATGTTTAATGTATAATAGAATACGGGAATTAACGCGAACACGCATTTTACCTTAAAATGCCTAACGTTTCGGCGCAGGTTGCACTCGCCGTGGTCCCAGGCAGACTGCCTGGGACCACGGCGAGTATTCTATTATACATTACACGAAAGAATCTAGAAAAGAACTTGTGGAAACTCAGACTTAAAGCTAAACATTAATATGCCTCATATTATTTACTTATTGGATCACCAACAGTAAACATATAACATTCTATTAATAGGTACGGTAAAAATTAAAGAAAGTCCTAATATGTGTGACAGGTGAACACAGCATTCACTAAAGCTATGATGACATATTGTTTAAAATACTAGTATTTAAAAGGTTATTTTTAATTCGTTCCTGTCCCACTGCTGGGCAAGAGTCTCCTCCCGAACGAGGAAGGGTTTAGGACTTGAGTTAATCACGCCGGCGAACTTGTACCACTAGCTAGCTATCTAGTATTTCAATTTAAATTTTTTATTACGTTTCTACGCAACTAGTGGATATTCTCCATAATATTATATGGCTTTTATATAATATGAAAACTGTCATGTACACTTTAAAGCTAATATATGTTAACCAATTTACCCAGAAGCTACATACCCAAAAATCAAAGCAACACGACTCAAAGAAAACAATTATCCCGACCGACATTCATTAAAATTTCATGTAAAATGTTCCTGAAATAACTCATTTGGTATAGAACAAGGCACGTTGGTAGACCCTCATTATCGTATGCCTGTAGGCTAGTTAAGTGTCACACACAATTCGGTAGCGGGAGAGACGCAGATCGGAGTTGGAGAAGCGATTTTTATATTATTAGTATCATCAAGTTTTATATGAAAAATTTACTTGAATTAATTTATGTTATACGGGATTGGGTAGTGAAAAGAAGACACAGTAATGTCTTTCCTAAATTCTGGAATAGCAATTTCTTGCCACTAGTGACTTAAGGGAATTTTTGTATGGAATTTTAACACAAATTGTAATTGTGTAGTCGAAGTTTTTACTACGACTTTTTTAATGAAATAACTATATCTGCTACTAACGGTGAAAGAAAATTTCGTGGGGAAACCTGGCAAGCAAGAGAGTTGTTTAAAACTGTTCTCGTCTTAGGAGGAAACTCCTGCCAAAGCTTTAAAGACTTTGACATACAGTTGCTTTACGATTGATCTCCTTCAAACCGCTGAGACTATAAGCTCGCCTGTCTGCTAACTGACTGCCGACTATGGCATACTTATTCGAAATGTACTTCCAATAGCTGCTTAACCCACTGATCGTATACCAATCGGTGAAAACACCTTGCCATTTCTAGTACTGAGCTACATGATAGCCCGACTTGCATAAAAGAAACGCATTACGCCCGCAGTCTACCCGCACCCGTATTATGTGTGAAGAGAAAATCCCGCGTTGCTCATTCGAAACCAACTCGCTACGCTTCCACTCTGTGTGTCACACTCAAACATTGACTCTGGCCCAACATGGCGACGCTTGTACACAGAACAGTGAAAGGTTTATTGCGTTTGTTTTCAAGCCTGTGTCCCTCGCTGAAATAGAGGTTGGCTTCATTCCGACAACAGTTTCAGAGAAATTGTCTTGCAAATTCTTGGTTGGTAAAGTAACTAAGAATTTTGTGGAGGAAGTTGATCCGCTCCAATTTGCGAGATACTAAGAAACGTGAGTGAAATTATCTGCTATACCAATGTCTATACTAATAGTATCTTAATTATCTAATGAAACATTGAATTACAAATTTTCTAATTAATTAACTAACCCGATTCTCTACCATTTATACCACTATCAATCTCTCTACCATTTATACCACTATCAATCTCTCTACCACTATCAACAACTTGATCAGCGCCCCTAGTGAGTGACTTACGAACCAATTTTGTTGTACATTTTAAACGTCAAACTTTCGATAGTCGATTGTACCGACTGTACAAAACCGCGCTACAAAAATATGTACTTTTCAGCATCTATCCTTTCTAATTAGTAAACAGACTAAGTAGGAAAACCCACTTTTAAGCAATATTACACCTAGATTTTCTCCGTTTACTCATAAAACGACCCCCCGACGATGACTAAAAATCAATAATTTCAAAAAAAATTACAACCATAATTTAATTCTATGACGTCATTTCCGTAGAACCAAAGACAATGTACCCGTGGGCGTGTAATCAAAGGTAATTAGGCAAAGGACAGGCTCGGTTCAGCCTCTTAACGTAGGACGTTGTTCGTATGTCGACAAATTGAGCACAGGGGACTTATTTAGCTTTCGGCTAAATAAATGAACGGGAAAAGTTATTTAACGTGTATGGTTTAATCTCTGAATTATTTAAAAATAAATCTGTGAAACGATAAAGACGGGAGTAATGATGGATTTTTTGTATTTTATGCGAAATTTCATTCAAGATTGTCCTATGTCTTCGTAAGAGTCTCTTTGCATCATTATTACGATAAGTTTGTAAACGAATTCTAAATAAATTTGCAGAAAATAAAATAATGACGCTATATAATCGTCAAAGAGGTTGTTGATTTTAAAATAATCATCGATTTTGGGAAACAAACCGGAATTTTACTTTGTATACTTTTTATAAGTAGTAGACTTACCTTTGGCACTCCCCCGGATCTGACATCACTGACTTGGCACAATTCTATCACGTCACCATCCTGAAACAAAACAAATTAACTTAATTAATATAACACAACATGAACATAACAGTAGATAAGAACCACTACAATTATATGTCCCGGTAATTGTTCTTCTATTTGCTACATACTCAAAAATACAAAGTTTACTAACAGTGGGTTTTAAAAAGACAACTTCCGTACTACGAATTGCTCTCGTGTCGCGGGGACTGGTTACGTCGCCACGCCGCTACCATTGCGTCGGGACTCGGGAGGTCATGGGTTCGATTCACACACGGAGCAATTATTTGGGCCATCCACAAATAATTGTTTCGGGTCTGGTTGTACTTCGTGCCTGTTGTTTGTATGATTGTTATAATCCCCGCGACACAAGAGCTATTCTTAGTGCGGGAGTTGTATAAAAAAAAAAGAAAAAGATATCGCCTGATATATCAAACGATTTCCCTTTACATGTCGTGGAACATTTGTCCCCAAGTGGCCTGGTTTCATAGTCTACCCTTCATAAAATGGGATCAAATAAGCAAAATTGATTATTTAATCATTTACAATTATGAAACTTAATCACGTTTAATTGCAATCGTAACACAATCGACAGTTAATTAATAAATATTAATTGGCGCTATTATTGTTTATTTTTCTTTAATAATTGCCAGCGTCGTTTAATTAGGAGGTTCGCTCGAGTTTTTTGATCTGGCAATTATTTTCCTAAATGTTTTGCCGTTAGACATTATTGTCATTCTTTAAATAATTCGTGATATGAAATCATTAGGTGTCATTTTATTTGAATTGTTTTACTTTCAGACTGTTACGCAGTAGTTTTTTTTTTCTTAAAAAGACAACTCCCGCTCTAAGAATTGCTCTTGTGTCGCGGGACTTTTACAAACATACAAACAACGGACACAAAGCACAACCAGACCCGAAACAATCATTTGTGGATCGCACAAATAATTGTCCCGTGTGGGAATCGAACCCACGTCCTCCCGACACAGTGGTATCTAGCGACCTAAACCACTGCGCCACGGAGGCAGTCAAAGTTTAAGTGAGTGTAAAGCGTGTGAATTTGATTCCTAGATGGAAATAATATTCGTGTATTTCTAGGGCTTTCTTTCGCGGAATTTCGGGACTTAAAATTCTCTTCTTTACGCCTCCTCTTGGAAAGTGAGAGTGGTGAGGCCTTGAGTCATGAAGCTGGCCAAGTGCGAGTTGAGGACTTTGCATCTCTGCACTGTTTTAAAGAACTCTTAAACCTGCAAAGTTTCACCGTGATAATATATTTTCCTTTACCCTTCAAACAGGCCTAAAAGATCAAAATGAACTTTGAGAAACGCATCGAGTAGCATATATTTAACTAGCTTTTACCTGCAACTTCGACCGCATTACAAAATTACAAATAAATTATCTCATGTGATAATCCAGTTTATAAAATTCATCTCCATTTTTATTAAAAGGAGAACAAACACCCATACAAATTTTCGCATTTATAACATTAGTATAGAAGTTACCTCGCATTTACAATACTAGAACTTTAATATAGTCTATCAAAACAATAACAAACCACAATAGATCAGTATCCAGCAATATCCAGTGGCAGTTACCTGTCGTCTCGTTACTGAGTTCATTTCCCACCGAGCCGAGCTTCCTTAGCCCACTTCCTTTCACAAAGGTCACCGGCTTCATTGGATTGAGACATTTATCGAGATATTGACAGGAAACTACGTATATCTGTATAAAGTAGTGCATTGGTACAATTGATGTAGGGTTTAATTTGGTTTGTCTAGGTTTCAGTTGAAGTACAAGATGTACTGTCGAATAGAGTGATTGGATGAGACAATTTTGATAATAGGAGTTCTTCCTAGCTCTTCTCGCAGAGCTCCACCCCCTTTCCGAGGTAGTGGTAGATTCAATAATTGTAAAAATTAATGAGTGTCAGAATTTGACTTAGATTTAAATTAAAGAAGGAAGACAATCATTCGCGACGTATGAAATAGTACGATAAATTGCGTAGTTAAAATTACTTTACATCAAAATTATTGGTCAATTAAAGTAGACGATTCTGTTATAGAAATAGAAACCTTTTGCCATGCACTCGCTCGACGCAATCAAACCCAGGACTTTGATAAACAGTCAGAGCAAAGCAGTTACTATATCTCGGACCACAGAGGCAGTAAATATTTTACATACTTGACTGTTCTAGATGGAGAAATCACACTGATAAAAAATGATGCGCAGTTTCTGTGTATCAAAACAAGACGTGCAAATCTTCAGAAATTGGATAATAAGACGTTGATCGATGCAGCGGCCATCGTAGTGAATGTAGCAATAAAACTGGCATAAACTGAGCTGGATTACGGCGGTGAAGAACATGTGATAACTGGAGGAAACCATAGTCATTTACAGTTTAGTTCTAAGAGAGGAAATTGCATGACTACTTATACGTCTTATAGTGGTTAACTGTAGTTACAGTGGTTCTAGGATACTGATAAACTGTTTGCTTTTGTCTTACTTATGTAGGAAGTTAATTTTAAACAAAAGTGTAAGAAAATAAAAAAAGGTAAATTATGCATCAATTAACTTTAAAAACTTTATTTAAAAAAATGCATGTTGATACTAAAGACTCTTTATATGATACTAGCTGACCCGCGCAACTTCGCTTGCGTCACATAAGAGAGAATGGGTCAGAATTTTCCACGTTTTTGTAACACTATTTGATTATTCGCGACTTCGTTCGCCACCTGAATTTTCCCGGGAAATGCGTCATTTTCCCGGGGTAAAAAGTAGCATATGTCCTTTCTCGGGTATCTAAATATCTCCATACCAAATTTCATGTTTAGGCGTGATTGAGTAGCAGACAGACAGACAGACAGACAGACAGACAGAGTTACTTTCGCATTTATAATATTAGTATGGATTACAACCAAAACTTAACTTACGACTAATAGTAAGTATTATCTTTCTATCAATAGCAGTCCCTAAATCCGATTTTTAAAGCCTTATTCCTTACTCTACTCCGTAAACTACCTTTACACAAGCATTTATGTCCCCACATCTCAAACTTCGATGACAACCAAAACAAACATCCCAAAAAGTCGCAATAAATATAATAACATGACATATGACAGTGGAGTGTTCGCGAAAGTAATAGTGTCTGTGATATATGAGGATCCCGACAGCACCGAGGCTGCCACGACGTGCCCGTTCAAATGAAACTATGATTTATGCAAACCTTCCGAATATTTAACTGCCTCGCTCAGGTGTTTGTAGGGCTGCTGGCTTCTCGATATTTCTGCTCTTATTTAACAGACATGGATAGGTTTTTGCCCAGAAGCGATATACCGTTGAGCAGTGGTTCCCAACCAGTGGTCCGTGGAAGTCAAAATATGGTCCGCGAATGATTTAAAAAATTTAAATTTTCAGGATGATTATTACACTTTTTTTTAATATACTTACATAGTGGTCCCTACTAACATGAATAATATAAAAGTGGCCCCGGACTAAGAAAAGGTTGTTTGAGATAGCAGTATCATATGAGAAAAGACTCTCTATCAAGAGGATTAGCAGTCCTGAACACCGCCAACCTATTGGTGGGATTTCTCCTTGCATAGGTACTGAAATCCCGCCGAATACTTCAGTTCAACGGGAGCATGACTGATGAACCAGGTAATAGTATCGATCGTGTATTGAATTATTTTAATAAAAATCTTAATACTAACACTATACTTTTTAAGAAAGATAAACTTCTCTTTATTAACTCGCATGTCTTTAAACAGTATAAAACTCAAGATTACTACTAAAACTATCAGTCTAACATTATTCCTCATTCTTCTGTCACTCAACTTCCCTCTTAGCAACTTCCAAAACATAAGGGTACCCTATCCACCCCATAATTTCACTCAAGTCACCCCATTTCACTGACCGTTACTGCCCAAGAAAGACTATCAGAAAACTTCTTGCATGCTGTAAATTGAGACAACGACGACTTGGGAGTTGCAAACTTTTGGTACTTAATTTATTTTTTACTTTTCGTGGAAATATTTATAGCAGTAACTTAGAATTGAACCAATTGAATGTAGGTGCTACTAAAAACTTTAGGCTTGGTTTTTGTTCGGTTTCTTCTCGGAGTTTTATTTCAGAACAAGACAAGGTATGTTGGTTTACGTTATTTGAAAAGAGGCAAGGAAAAAGAAAGGTGCATATTTTAAACGATACAATACCGGAAAATGGATAGCGTAAACTATTTTTTTTACCTACTTTATTTCATGCACGATGTAATGAAGACAAATTTTATTAGGGTAATTGGGTATAGTGTTACTAAAAAAAAAGAACTGATTCCCAATAACTTGTCATGTACAGGTATTTACAAAACCCTTATCTTGTACGTACAGGGCTTCTATCCAAGTACACAAATTGATGCACCATGACATAACAATGATACGAAAAAAAAAATCACTTCTTTTTCAAAAACTACTCAAACAAAATGTAGCAATTTGCATTCTAATCCTTCAGGGAAATTCATTTACAAAACGTCAAATTTCGCCTCACGTGGCAACCCTAACCACTCCGGTCAGTCCGACCCCAATGTTTCAAACATAGTTACGACAGATACGGCGAACATTTTAGGGTTATCACTTAAAAGATAGGTGATGTAATCTGTTATTCCGTTTGTACGTGATGCATACGTAAGTTAGGGAACTAATGTAAGGTCCGAAAAGCTGTGTAGATTTTAACTTAGTTAGAACAGCGCCACCTAGTGACGGTTTAGAGAAATGTTTTTAGAGTAAATTTGTGACAACTGACATAGATTTTAGAAAACCTTTTCATTGAAGCTACTAGTTGATTAGCCACATTAAAAACATTCAGGCGTCTTGAACGAGAATTGAAACTTGAAACGAGATTGGATACTACTAGAAAGAAAATACGAAATGATAAATCTCTGTTTCCATTTCCACTACGACATGCCTTAGTATTTATTATTATTAGAGTTATCTAATTAAAGCAGTCATCAGAATCAGAGGGTCCTAGTTTACACACCCGGCTTTCAATCTCTATGCTCAATTTCATCAAATTCAGTCCAGTAGTTCAGCGGTAAAAGAATAACCGACAGTCACATCAGACACACTATATTAGCATGGTAAATACCTTCAAATTAAACATCAACTCTAATTGTTTTTGCTAATTATTTAAATGCCCGTAGTTTATTTAGCACGTTCGTTACCTATTAATTTAACTGCGGTTAACCGCAAACCACAATGGATTGGTTTGATTTAATACACAGTTAATTAGTTTTGGCTTTAGCATATTGAAAGTTCTCTATTAATTAATGGGGGATACGATTTAATTAGTACAACCATAATGTTTTATCATTGGCCTGTATACATCTATTGCAGATGATTAAGGTGGCGTCAGGTAGAATTAGAGCACGCGGAGTATCCAATTGGACGTACCGCGTCCTGGCCACTTTATGGTGACTGTTGAAGGAACACCGTCAGGTTTTTAGTCGGTATGCCCAAATTTAAAAGCCGGAACGCCTTGTCGTCGGGAGAGCCCGACAGACCCCCGCTACCTGCCTGGAGCGGGACATGCAGTAATGCATAAAAAAAAAACAAAAAAAAAGGTAGAATTAGAGCACTTTCGTTCGTGGCTCAAAAGGCCTATCTATGCGGGCGTGGCAACCGCAACCACATTTACGACATATTTTTTTAAATATTGTATGGCTTCTTTATAATTATTTGTGCGCTTTTGTTAAATTATCTTGCCATATTTGAGGGTTTTTTAGTGCAGTGGTTAAGGTAGTCGCCACATCACTACCGGTGCACGGAAGATATTCGTGCGATCTAGAAACAGTTGTTTCATGTTTCGTTGTACTTTGTGATGTGTGTTTGTAAAAGGGCCCGCGATATAAGAGCAATTGTAAGAAATGAAGACGTTTCTTTAAAAAAACATATCCAGATAAGCTGGAAGACTTGTGATGCTTAGGAAAGTACCTAATCATATCAATCGCAACTCATAACCTTTACACCGACGGTCAAAAAGGCAAAAAGTTATTTATTATCCGAACTCTAGATAATAATGACTTAAAGGCATTTGCAGTCCAGTTCGTGTCAAAATGTAGAAAAAAATCTATAGAAAAAACAGTTGTCTTGTTTATGGTAATAGTCTTTTTTTATTGGAATTTAAAAGCGATGTCAAAGGAAATTAAAATTATGACATTGGACAATTAGCATTGACACTTAAATAATAAATAACCTTTAAATTAACACTTAAATTAATTAATAATCAGTCTATAATTAGCAGCAATGAGGTAATTAATACAAAAAGAAAAGTGTCAATGGTTGAAATTAAACTGTCCTGTCAAAGATGACAGCTGAATGGCAGAAAACTTCTGTTTTATAATCTGTAGGGTATTTACCTACTGGTAAATAATGACAATAACATTTCATTTATTGTCATTATATTGTAATTGCGGCTAGGTTAGGTAGATTAATGGGAATTTATAATTTGAATAAATTATTAAGTACACTTTTGAATGCTTAATCAAACCTTTACTTATCCGTAAATACGCTAAATTATTTAAACGGTACATGTACAATAACACATTTTTCCTTTATTAAATACAATATCCGACAGAATTATATTGAGTTACCTAATTTTAATAATGTGTATAAGTTTAAAGTGTTGAATTTTGTGACGGTCCCGAATTTTCCTTTGCCTGCAGACATTCCGCATATTTATTTATTATTAGGGCATTAACTGCTGACTCGCGGTATCTGTGATAAACATAACTACCCTATAGCCAATAGATTAAGCCAAAATTAACGCATATTATCACAAAACTCAATTAGTAAAACAGCCTAATTGTTCCTTTTGTCTTTTCTATCCAAAAAATCCATATTTTCATTGTATTTCTAAAACAAAAAGCGATGTAAATACGCGTTGAACAATGGAGCCTAACGTCGATATAACATGCGACCTACTTGTATCGGAGCGTGGACTGTCAACTGCATCCATTGCACGATATTGACAGTTTCTGAACGATAGATACGAAGTTAGAAATGTAGGGTAGTGCGTTGTGGACAAACTCGATCAAGTTGTGTGAGAACATGCTTTGTTCCAGCAGAATACAGGCTATGTCTAACTATATACATTTTTTTACAATATGTACCTGACATTTTCGAACCTGTTTTGTCCTCGTGAACAAGGTATTCTTAAAAAAAATATTTTCGTTTCGTTTTGGATTATTAAGGAGTTGTAATCGACGCGCAACGCATCGGTATTTTTACTTTTGCAGTGCTTTTCAGCCAAGAAATAATATTCTTTTTAATCAGGGTATGTAATCGGAGTGTCACATTCCGGTATTTACAACATGAAACTAACTTGACACATAGACTAGTTATTTTAGTTATTACGACAAGCCGCAGTTGACGTTGATGTGGAGTTGAAAATACGTTCTTCAAGATACCGTCAAAATACACCTTAAAATCCCATTAAATGTACCTAACCAAAACATATTCATATAAGACCTCTACCCACGCTTTGTAACAAACAAAAGCCAAGCGAAATTCTCTTCAATTCAAGACCTATACCTAAAGCCTAACTTAACACAAGTCCTAACTGGTATCATTTCCACAATGAGTTGGAGTGGAGGCATTCGTACAATAGACTTCCGATATATCTACCTAGTACCTGTACCTTCCTGCGGCTTCCGAAGGGCTGAGAGGAAACGGCTTTATCTTGAACGCTCGCGTATTCATATTGAACGGATGGTTACGTTTGAGAAATTAGGTTGGCAGAACTGTAGCTAGAAACTGAGACCACTGTTAAATTAGGTAGAAATTCCCTGACTAAGAATGTGGTCCGTAAATTCAGTTGCTATTTTGACAATATTCTGACGCTCATTCTGACTATAAATATGTAGGAATTCCAACTTTTAAGGGATTATTGGAATCATAAAAATCCCTGTTTGAAATCTACAAAAGTTCAGTACTTTTTATTGTTGCGAGAGTATATTAATATATCTGTATTAGGTACTTGTTATTACTCAAAAGCAGGAAATATCAGCATAAAAACGGAATCCTGTCACACAAGTTTCGGAAACGTGTGTCTTTTTTCGATAAAATTTTGAACTATAAAATCTTTTGATTTTTGAAGGTCATTAAGTCGGCTCAAGGTTTATAGAACTAGGTAGTTCTATAAACCTTGAGCCGCGGGATTTTACGAAGCAGATACGGAAAAAGACTCCAAATCCGCACTCGGGGAGCATGAACAAGGCAACCTCTTTCACATATTCTTTACTCAGGAATAGAACTATACTATACTATACTAAATATTTTCTTCTTATTACTATAAGAAGAAAATATTTATTTATAATAACTTCAAATCATAATGATCGTAAACATGTTCCTTCATTAGAGAAAGCAAATATTCTTATACAGCCTTCAAAAAAAGGCAAACAAAATAAACGGGTAATAAACGTCACGATTTATTTACATCCCTCCCTTTACATTACTTACGTTATCGGCAATCAAATCTAATAAAAAGTAAGTTCAAATAAAAAGGGAAATTTTATTTACTCTGAACAGAAAACGAATCTGCATATTGATATTCGTAAATCAATTTACATTCAGCCAGCGCGTGTAATTTAATGGGCAACACTTAAAATATGCAACGACACGTGTCCAAAAAGTGGCAACTCAGGTGTTTTTTTATGATACTAACTTTTTAATATAAGTGTTGCCTGGTTTCAGGACCTGGTTTTTTTATATTGAAATATTATGGACACTATGGAGAAAGAGAATACCAGTTAGTATTTTAGAAATTTGAAACAAATACATACTTGCATGCTTAGTGTGTTTCTTCGTCTTTTTGGATGTCAATACAATTTTCATGATATATTGGTAGTTTCATATATTAGTAAAGGAATAAGGTCGGTAGAGCATTTTATAACAAAAATAATATGTAAATTCTACATGCATACTATCCTTGATAGTAGTCGAAATAAGTTAAAAAAACATCAAGTACCTATAGAAATATTTCCTACATTTACACACTACACTGCACGTTTAAGAGCTTTTAAAATAGATTTATATAAATGCCTAAAGGCTGTATTAGGCCTTGTATAAAGGCAAGGAAATTTTTCATCTCGGAAATCGAAAATGCCTTAAAGATCTCTCGAAAGTTTACCGAGCTCGGATTTCCATCTCCAAGTTTATGCCCTCGGCGTTCGAGGCTCAACTTATTTATATTTCGGAGGTACTTACTGTTATTTGTTTTCTTTGCAAGTATTGTTCAAAATTACCTTATTTTCAGAGCTTTTAAAATGTATCTAGCGTGAATTCTCACCACTAATTACTATCAACTATAGAAAAAATGATGAAAAACTGATGGCTGGCGTATAAGTGATTTTTTTACTGCATTATTAATATCAAGTTCTCGATACTCGATATTACCGACTGTAGAAAATAGCGCGATTTCACTAGGAAAAATCATTTGAATAAGGGATCTGTCAAAGATGACTAAATCATTTCCCGAATCAAGATTGTGACTATGGAAAAATCGCCATAACTTATTCGTTTCTATTAATTTAATACAATTTTACTAAATATCAGTTTACAAAATAAATGCTACAAGGCCAAGCAATTATCTGGCTTAGAGCCATTATCTATAATGGTGTTCCACCCTACACCTGAGCCCTTAATTAGCGCCTTTGACTAAACACGACAATTTACAGATAAATTAATGAATAAAGAGATAAAACCCTTTGAAAATGGACCCTATTGTGTAGTACATAGAGATGGAATTCAAAGTAATCTTGACAGAAATCTGTTGAGGCTTCGTATTTCAGTAATCGAAAGAGGTTTTATGTATTTTCCTCAATGGGAGTTCTTACTGGCCGAATGGTAAAAGGAATTTCTTACTATGTCTATTTGCGTATTCAAATTTCGTGGAATGATTGGTAGGTCATTTGATCACTTATCTTCTGTGTAGCGAAGTCGGTGCTCTTTCATTCTCTTTTGCTCTGAGAATCTTTTCGTTTTGCATGCTTCTGGATAAAAATTGATGCTGCAAAAAGCTTGTTGACAAAAAAATACAGGTGTATTTAGAGCGGTAATCGTTTTATAATGTAGCTTATGATTTATTTTTAAGGAACCTATTTTCCAACTAATTGTTACATTATAACAGAAACAGTGAGTGTATAAAATAGTCAAAATTATTTATCAAAGAAATAATTGCCTTTTGAACTTTACAATCTATAAAAGAACTATTAATATGGTTGACATTTTTTTTAAACGAAATCGACACCATGACATCTCAATTTCGTGGCAGCACTAGAAATTAAAAAGCATGTTTCAAAAGCTTTTAAACCGCCAATATCACGCCCTTTTAAAGCAACCACTATCCCGGAAGGTCAGGCCACTAATGACATGCTTGTGAACATCGCCATTACACAAGCTGAACCCCTTCAGGCCAGAAGCCTCGCATTCTCGACCTTGCTCATAACTACACGCCAAAGTACACTCTACACCCCTCACTTTAAGTACCTTTTACCTTGAGAAGATACTCCACGGAACAGGTATGCGATGAATTTTTGCTGAAGCGACGCTAGTTCGGACGGAATGTTATTGTTTATAATATTAATTTTGTCATTCTGCTGTAAAGAAGGGAACAAAGGAATTGTTGGGAATTGTTTTTAGTTTAGTTGGAGAGAGGATTTTTTGGGAGTACCCCGCTTTTTTAAAAGCATTTTTTGCGTATCCTAAAATAAATCAACGTTTCGCCACTTTCTATAACAGAAAATATACCTAGATTAAACGCCACATTTAAGATTTCAGAAATTACACTTGGATAAAAATAACAGGATATAGGCAATCATGAATATATCTAGCTTGTACTGTACTATGAGAACTCGAAATTAATTTCGCCATTGCCACAAAACTTTGCGGCGATGTCAAAAAAATGGACATGGTGATTACGGAATGTTGTGTGCCTATGACATTTGTCAGAGAATTTAAATATTTAAGGCCCATCGGAGCCAACTATCAAATAAAAGTGATGAATTCCGATGCTTTGCTTGAGCTACCATACAGTAGTATGCAAGACTACATACAGATCTCTGGTTTTTCCTATGTCGATACGTCAAATAGATGGTCACTATTTAGTACATTGCTGCTTTGACGTAACGTGTTAATCACTATAATCTAAGAAAGAAAACAATGTACAGCATAGTGTATTTCAAATAGTTGTCAACATAAATACGTGATAGCCTGTATTATATTCAATTCTGGACCAAAGTGGACTGTTTGTTTACAGACTTTAAGTAGCTACAAAACTTCACCTTTCTAACTTATTTGATAAACCGCAACCACTAGTAACTTTACCTTGTTTCAAAGTATAGCGATTCACAAAGAGCCAACCGATTTGTCTTGTTGAATCTCCGCAGAAACTTTTATTGCTTATTTCTCAGAATTCGGAACTCCGAAGCTATTTATTTCGATGATGTCAACAGTAGCTTTTGCGAAACTGTTGGGTAAAAGACTGAGTCGCTACAGAGAATGGATTTACGTTTCAGTACAGTCAAAATAGTGATATGTGTAGTGTTCTTTTTCTATAAACAGATACACTGAGTACGTGGTTTATGCTAGAAATAATAGGATATACGGGTACCTGCACCTACAAGATAAATTAATGATTTAGGTACAATTTTAGGATAGATCAAATAAGTACCATACTATAAAATTTATCAGATTTACGTTTCAGTTATTATTCGTTCATAAGTATCAAATACTTTCAGAATCGTTTATGTGCTGATATTAAACTATTTCAGATATCCAATTTCGTACACATAATATTGTTAACACTATTCACTGTCGTTGTAAATTTACTCTACCGTACTTCCAAAGCTTGAATATTAAATCATAAACAAACAAATCTCTACACCGTTTCCCGTCATAACCGATTATTCTTGGCGGCCGCAAATTGAAACGTCATCGTAAGCATTAGGGCCTTACCTACATTTGCGTAGGAACCCTTGGTCGTCAGTGACCCTAATCGACTTCTAATGGGCCGACCCTTGAAGGGTCAACGGTATGACACTCCTTAAAGGGTTTAGAGTGCCCTCGGAGGCGTCAGCCTATGTCTACGTCGTAATAATATTATTTGGCAGAAGTGGTGATTTCATGTCCGGTTTACTGATTTTGCGGGCACTAGTTATGATTTTGAGGTCGGTAGTAATTCGATTCTAATAGCTAAGCTATAATTAATTATTGCCTTACTGCTGGGTGAGGGGTCCTCTCGAAATGGAAGGAAAATAAGTTAAAACTTATGCAGATACTTTTTCCCGCTTTTTCAACACGTCAGGGGGAAAAAGCGTTTTTAAACAAGCTGGTGACGAATCTATACTAATATTATAAAGCTGAAGAGTTTGTTTGTTTGATTGTTTGTTTGTTTGTTTGAACGCGCTAAGTTCAGGAACTACGGGTCCGATTTGAAAAATTCTTTCAGTGTTAGATAGCCCATTTATCGAGGAAGGCTATAGGCTATATATCTTCACGCTACGACCAATAGGAGCAGAGTACCAGTGAAAAATGTTACAAAAACGGGGAAAATTATGACTCTCTTATGTGACGCAAGCGAAGTTGCGCGGGTCAGCTAGTAGAATATAAAACTGTCCAGCATAAATAGATACGGTTTTTATTATATAATAATTAAGAGAATAGTTGCATGAACATTACATGTAAACAAAAAAAGTAGGTATTTAAAACTTAGATTAGCAGCAGACGGGGCCATTGTGACGTATGGATTTGTGATAAACAAAATGATAACGATTGGCTATGCACAAAAGTTGAAAACAGTACACCAAGCGCATTATCAGTGAACAGTTTAAAATGCAATGAATCATTTATTATTTGTGTTAAGACGTGGCTTTGCGAACTCGTGAAATATTGAAGAAGTGTTAAAATGTCAAAAGATAATGTTTTTCGCTTCCCTTTGAGGAATTTTCCTCCTGTTGTCAACGGTCGGATAAATATTATAGAGTTCTTGGCTGCAGCATCAGATCTCGTGGAGTTGCTTCAACGGCTCGGCACAACGACCACGCCAGTTGCAGCCGACGTGAGGAAAAATGTAGAAAGAATGAGAAATACTTATAGTTATGATGAAAACTCTTGTTTACTAGAGTTAATGCTCGATGACAGCTCTAAAGGCGGATTTTTTGCAATCGAAGGCTGTCTGTGGTTCACCCGCGCTTTACTATACTTCGAAATAACGTTCGATGGAATTCGAAACAACTTTCATGAAAATATCCGAACTGAAGATGTGGATTTAGTAAAAGTGCTTACAACGGCTTACGATGGATCTTTAAGACAGCACCACAATGCACTAACGCAGAGTATGTTTCTATTTGTGATAAAAATGTCTCCGAATTTGCGACAAATGTTCAAAAATATTGGCGTAACTAATCATTTACCGGAGAAGGAAATTGCTGTTTATTTAGATAGTTATATTGACAGTCTGCGAGCAGTAAGGTGTAGAATCAATCGATTGTTTGAAGATACCGATGTTCTTGAACCGTTAAATAAGTTAGGATCAAGAAAAGATACATTCAAACCTTTTATCTAAAAGGTTGATGAGATTGTTGTGAAATTGACACGATTAACGACTGTTAAGTGCTATATTAATCAATTGAAAATTCATTTTCATTTATATACTCATAAATTTTTGTTATTGTGATGGTGATTGATAAATTATTAATATTAAGGCAACATAATGTACCTAAATAATGAATTTGCCTTACGCGTTAACTAACATGTTCTAAACACGTTAAGTCGTTAACTAACATAAATATCAGTAACTTAATAATTTAAGTCAATTATGTATTAGATCCTTAGTCAAGTCATAAGACATAAAAATAGATCTCTTAGCAACCTAAGTAAAAATCTAGTCGTTAAGCATTTTATTCATTTTACATTCATTGCATACAGTTATAATTACAAATTATTAATCCACCACAATTTTGTTATTCTGTAGCAAAGACGTGTAAGTATAATCTATGACAAAAGCTTCGATTTTAATTAAAAACAAAACCTTGTACTAACTTCCAAAACGAGTTTAACGACATTTTGTAAAAAAATAATCAACAATCATACAAAACCGATTATTTAATTTTATCGCCAACGCGATTATAGTGGTGCCATCTGACATTGCACAATAATTCTACATTTTAAATTATTTCAAAATAGTATTACTAACAGGCGTTATCCTTTATGTGAACTTGATTTTTTATAATCTGCATGACCGGAATTTACATTGTTATTGTTAGGTATGTAATTTACATTTTTATAAACCTATGTAGGTATGTATTGAGACTGTTAAGCCGCTTAAATCATAGTTGATTTGTAAAATGAAAAAACTAGTGGACTGATAAAACTTTCTGCCAGTAGATTAGAATTTGATTAAAGTAGTATCTATTCTAGGCTATCATTGACTTTTTAAAAAACCTGTGTATTTTTTTCTTCTGAATGATGACATGGGAGTTTTTTTTCAAAATGGTAGAAATGTGACACTGTTGACTTTTTACTTGTCGCACAGACAGCTGACAGTGACACTTGTGTCCGTCAGTGACGTAACACAGTCCGGCAGTTATTATATTTACAAAACAATAAAATGCACAATATTATGAATCACTTTTTAATCGTGAACCGAAGTGGCTGTGTGAGCTTGTGTTCCAATTTTATAAGTGAAAGTGGTGTTTTAAAATGGCGAGCACGTCAACAAATACCAGTGGTTTTCGTTCACCCTTAACAAATTTTCCCCCAGTCATAGGCGGTCGAATAAATATAATAGAATACTTGGCCGCAGCATCGGACATAGTGGTTTTACTTAAACAACTGGGCCCTGCATTTACACCAGTTATGTGCGACGTTAAGAAAAATGTCGGCAAAATAAAGACGTATACCTATGATGAAAACTCGTGCTTATTGGAATTAATGCTGGAAGAAAAAGCCAGAGGTTCGCACTCCGCTATTGAAGGATGTTTATGGTTCAACCGAGGTCTGCTGTATATAGAAATAATGTTCAGAGAAATTAAAAAGATTTTGGACGCTAATATGCCTCTTGAAGAAGTGAACATGGGAAAATTGCATACAATAGCCTATAATGGGTCACTAAGACAGTATCACAAAACACTAACACAGGAATTATTTCTGATTCTTATAAAAATGTCTCCAAATTTACAACAAATATTTCAATATGTTGACATAGTCAATTACAAGCAAGAGTTTGCTGAGCTTTTAGAGGGGTTTATAGAGAGTGTGCATGCGGTAAGATGTGCAGTGAATAGATTTTTTGAAAATACCAATGTGCTTGATGGTTTAACACAGGAAAAATCATAAGTGACTCACAAACTGCCAAAAAATATCATGGCCATATTAATAATAACACAAGGATATCTCAGCCATTTTGTAATCAAAGTTGTGTAGGCTGTATGTGTCATCAATGATTGTAAAAGTAATGGTTTACAAAAATGTTACAAATTAAGTTTGTTTTTATATGTTTATGCATTTAATAAATGAGTCAGTTTCCCCTAGCCTAAGACTGAAATAACTCAATTTACCTTCAGAAATTGTTGTGAGGAAAAATTATAATTTACAGAAAAAATCTTTTTTTTAGTAAGTAAGTATGTTAATTTATTGCTAAAAATAATTATTTGTTATAATACTGCCATATTTGTTTTATCATGTGTGGCATTTTGTAGTGCTTTTAGCTTACACTATTTATATTTTTTATATAAATTTGTTAATTTATCTTTATAATCCATCTATGTTTTTGTTTTAATACATGCATTAAGCATTAATACAAGTGCCTATAAACTTAAATAGGTAAGTACTATGTTAATAAACAGCTCATTTATTATAATAATAATAATAATTCTTAGAAAAACCCTGTTTACATTGTAAATATTTATTAAACTTAACTAAACCCATTACCTATAAGTATCTTACTCTTATGAGCATTTACTTTTGTAATAATAATTATTATAAAGTACATTCCCAATCTTGTAAAAATAAACTATGGTTTCTAGACCTTGCTTTTAATTTTCCTGTTTAATTTAAATATCATTAGTGGTGTAAATTTCCCCTCATTTCGACGTAAATAAGCCATATTTGTAATATCTGCAAAAATAATAATGACATTTTCTTGACAAAGCAATCAGTAATCTTTGAAATGATTAGCTAACATTTTAATCATTAACAGGACATTTTAATAATGAAGAATTTTGAAAAACACTAGCTAACTTTCTTTCAAATATTACAAATGCGAAAGTATGGAGATAAAAGACGGAGAAATAATTTCATGGCGACGAAGTTGCGATCAAAAGCTAGTTTCTTATAAAGTAAAAATGTTAAAGCACTTTTGTGTGCAAAAACTAGCACACAGTAAGTTCTGAAACAAGTTCTTCCTAAAGAGAGAAATCAAGTGCCTATAAAATGTTTTTTTCGAAAAGTGTCGAAAGCAGTTTTACAGCCGGTTTCGGTAGCCTCTTCTGGATCTGTTAACTTCACGTTCGTAGAATTTCGGCGAGATTTTTTCATTTTGTAAGCTATTTTTTATTTTTTTGGTTTACATTCATACGTATAACAAAATAAATAAATAATCATATGCCTGACCAAAAATTTCGTGGCCTTTAAAATATAAGAGAGAATGGGTCATAATTTTCCCCGTTTCTGTATCATGTTTTACTGTTACTCTGCTCCTATAGGTCGTAGCGTGATAATATATAGCCTATAGCCTTCCTCGATAAATGGGCTATCTAACACTGAAATAATTTTTAAAATCACACCAGTAGTTCCTGAGATTAGCGCGTTCAAACAAACAAACTGTTCAGCTTTATCATATTAGTATAGATTTGAGGCATTTGCATCACCGCGTTTACTAAGAAGAAAAACCTTCGTCATTTTTTTTATTTACTAGAACTTTATAGATTAATCATTCAAACCTTGATTTATATTGGACCTTGGAAGAACAAGTATCGTTTTGGTAATGACGCATATTAGACCGCACGAAATAAAATTTGATTTATGCAAATGTTCATTCTAAGGATAATCTTTAGAAAGTTATACATATTGAATATTAATTAGGTATAAATGGTATGATACACCAAAGATTGTGTCATTTGAACTGAACTATGAGTAATTTGTAATAGACTATTAATAAAAATGTGCCATAAGCTTTATAAATTAGAAATTGCGAATACAGTTTTAGTACCTAGAGAAACGTGATAAAAAGCCGCGAAGCCACGTGTATCCATTTCGACTTGAATATTACTTGTCCCTTGATAAAATGCGGATTCAATAATTATGCATACATACATGGGTACAAAATTTTACATAGGGTAGGCAGAGAACCAAAAAAACGCCACTTGGCACGATCCTACTAAACTTCTCTTGCCTCATACACATCTATATATCTTGTCCTATATGATCGCCGGTTACGGTGCTACGCAGCAAACCTTGTTGCAAGACATCACCGATATGATTAAAAAAACTATTTTATTTAATAATAGTTAAATTTACCTATATACTTTTGGGTAATAAATAATAATTAGGCTTGCTATCCGACTTACAGGCATTATTTACTTTAGAAAGCTTATATCATATTAATAATATGAAATTACATTCGTAATATCACGGTCGTTATATCCTGACTTGTAGGCAGGGGTGTATGAAATACCTGGAAATACTCCCGTGTTTTATGACATTAACAGTGTAAGAACTAAGTAATAGGGGACAAGCCTATTGCCCTATAATGGGGCACGTTGCGAAACTTAGACTACTATTGAATTAGAAAAAGACCAATAGCACTTTGTCCGACTTGGGAATCGAACCCAGAATCTCGTGGTCAGCAGTCGGATTTACTACCGACCGCGCCAGAAAGGCAGTTTTATATATTTATTACTATGTTTAGACTATATAAACTGTATAAAGTGGATAAGTGTTGGTACATACCAGTTTTAAATACATCGAAGAAGTACTTGTTTTTATTCATTTATACACGTATTGGTAGTTACTAGGTATTGTAATATATGCAAACATATGCAATCCCATTTAATCGCAGTTATTTCCGTTTTAAATATGTAAAATGCAATTTGTAATTATTTGCTTTATTTACCTATAGGTTTCATATATTAATGTTCTCAATATTTTGAATAACAATCGCCAAGTCATATTGTCATCCGAAAGATATATAATACTTATACTTAACAAAAAGGCCCAAGCATGTTCGAGGCCTAAATAATGTATTGTTAGCAAAAACGGTGCCAATCAAGAAAGTAAGTATTATACTTTTTATTGGTTACCGCAAGCAAAATCCGTTTTAAAATTGTTTAACGATCACAAGTCCGTTTGTTTTATTCAATTAACAGTGTAAATTGCTAAAATGATATTTTTAGTAGAAATTTTATAATGTGAATGGTAGCCCGAAATGGTAGAAAATGAAACTGACACAGGTGATATGTCAGTAATGTCAGTTTGACAGTGACATTTAAGCCGGCAATAATAATGCGAGTGCGCAGCGAGCGTGTTATGTTTGCAAAACAAGTTTATAGACATTGGTTTAGGATGAATCACATTTTAGAATACCAGTGGACAGAAGCGGTTGTGTTTACCTGAGTTATAAGTTTACAAGTGAAAAAGTTTAAACAAAATGGCTGACGCTACCAGTGACTTTCAATCTCCGTTGAGAAACTTCCCACCTGTTATCAACGGTCGCATAAATTTTGTGGAATTCATGGCTGCAGCATCAGACTATGCGAAGTTATACGACAGCCTTGGCCCTTCATTTACACCCGTTAAATCTGACATTACAAAGAACATCGATAAAATGAGGAACAGCTTTACATATGATGAAAATACGTGCTTACTGGAGTGCCTGCGGGAAGAAAGAGCCAAAGGTGAAATCTACTCAATCGAAGCTTGTTTATGGTTTAACCGCGGTCTTCTGAATCTCGAAATTGAGTTTGATGGAATAAATAAGAGTTTGAAAGAGAATACACCACCGGAAAATGTGGATATGATCAAGATTCTTACAGCAGCATATGATGGGTCCGTCAGACAGTATCACAACAAGCTGACTCAACAAATGTATCTGATTCTTATTAAAATGACTCCAAACTTACCACAGATGTTCAAATATCTTGGTATTACTAACAAGGAGAAGGAGTTTGCAGCCAGTTTGGATGGCTATGTTAAAAGCATCCATGATGTAAGGTGTGCTATCGATCATTTATTTGAAACTACTGATTTACTTGATGGCTTGAGACAAGCAGGAGCAATTTGATAATGCCAGTTCATTTTAAGTTATGATAATATAATTTTCTAAAATTACAGTATTTGAATACAGTTAATGATTGATGTTGTATTATATACACATTTTACAAAAACCAAATGTTTTTTCCAGCCCTGTGTAAGCCATTTCTGTATAGTAGGACTTAATTTTAACAACCAATCATTGAAGATCTTTCTCAGTGCTAACTTTTATTGAAATTGCGCAACACTTTAGAAATGTTGCAATGTCTTAAAATTGTGCAATCTCAAATCAAATGTTGTAATTAATAATGCAGTAATATTGTATTGTCATTTTTATTTTATATAATATATAATAAAAAATATTAGGTTCATAAATGTAAGTCTGAAACTGTGATGGTAATATAAAAAATAAATTTATATTTTGTAAAGAAAGTGTTACAATGTTTTGTTAAAAAGTATACACAATACAAAGTTGTTACATATTTATGTATTGAAGTAAACTAAGTATTTGCTGGAAAATCTCTGTACTGCAATTTGCTGTTAAAATTATTATTATTTCTATGATATTATATATTATGGTCTAAGTATTGCTCAAAGTTACTGGGATTCTGATTTATAAAAACTGGCCAGTGCCCCAACCCTGTGATAAAAATAACATTTAAATTAAGATGACATTTAGTTGATGATTTTTTAATCATAATTATAATTAAAAAAAAAAACTAAACATGAACTTTTCACAAAGTGATTTTTTTTTTCATTTTTATTCAAGGCAAGCAAATTTATTAAATTTTATTCATAAAGTAATATTAATTGTTGCATTTTATAACAATGGTGAAGGAAGACTAATTAGTTGTAAGAAAATATTATTATATTTTTTAATATTGAACTATTAATCTCACTAACAAATAAATCTATATTTTATATAAAAAAGCAGTATTTCCATATGTATTCTTATTTTTTAATTAAAGGCATAGTATTTAAATAATGTTCTGTTATTATGATCTTGCCATATCACAGCCTATTCCCTCATTCCACCTAGAAGGAGACCTTGTGTCAATTTTGGGACAGTCATTTTTAAATCAAAATAGGTACCTTTAACTAAATATAGTAATAATTTTTATTTCGGCAGTAAAGATAGTTTTATAAATTGAAGTCTCAAAACAAACGTCAGTATTCTAATATAGGTGTACTGTATATAACAGAACTGTTTGTAAGATATCCTGATTCAGGCTCTGAATAACGTAATTAATAATGAAAAATATGAATTAAGATACTCTATAGAAAATCTTTTGTATCCACAATTCGAATGGTAGAAAGCCATAAGTGACACAAGTCACCATGTCAGATTGACACTTGACAGAGCTGACAGTGACGTTTAAACCGGCAATAAATTATTATTACTATTATGCGCATGCACATGCACTTGCTGTTATGTATCTTGCAAAATAACGTTAAAGGCAAAAGTATGAGTAAGCTGAATCACTTTTTACCTCCGGTCAGAGGCGGTTGTGTTAACTAGAGTTATAAGTTTACAAGTGAAGTAGTTTTTACAAAATGGCTGAAACTACAAATAGTGACTTTCGTTCTCCGTTGAGGAATTTCCCTCCAGTAATCGACGGTCGAATAAATATAGTGGAATTCTTGGCTGCAGCATCAGACTACGCGATGTTATATGAACGCCTTGGCCCTTCGTTTACTCCCGTTAAAGCCGATATAATACAGAATATTGAAAAAATGAGGAACACTTATACTTTTGATATGAATTCTTGCATCATGGAGTGCATGCTGGGAGAAAGAGCGAAAGGTCAGCACTATGCAATCGAAGCTTGTTTATGGTTCACGCGAAGTTTATTAAACCTTCAAATTAAGTTTGAAGAATTAAATAAGTGCTTAAAAGCAAATACTCCACCTGAAAATGTGGATATGATAAAGGTGCTGACGACTGCGTACAACGGGTCACTCAGGCAGTATCATAATACGCTGACTCAACAAATGTATCTAATTCTTATAAAAATGACTCCAACCTTCCCACAAATGTTGAAATCTCTTGGTGTTACAAATAAGGAGAAGGAGTTTGCAGCCAGTTTGGATGGTTATGTTGAAAGTATAAAAGGAGTAAGATGTGCATTAAATAATTTCTTTGAAAATACTGATGTACTTGATGGCTTGAGGCAAGCTGGTGCAATATGAGACTTAGATTCTCTCAAAAGTGTATTAAAAATAAGTGTATTATTCTAATTAGTTGTAATTATTTTAAACAATAATTCCTTGAGCTATGCTTAATACTAAATAGTTGATTGACTCTTATTTTGTTTTGATAAATTAATTATGAGCATTTTTTAAAAGTATTGTGTAATATTTTTGAAAAAATTGTAATGTTTAAAAATCTGTGTTATAACAAAAATTCAAGTGCATTAATGCAGTGCTGTGTCATGAAATGTACCTACACCACAGTATCTATTATTATATCACATATTGTAAAATGATATGTTTGAAAGTACTTGTAAGAAATTATCTCAAAATTATAAGACTTAATGGAGGTGTTTATGTTGCAATTTATAATTTTGTAAAAAATGCTGTTCATATTTAGGAAGTAAGAAGGTATTAAATTATGAAATATTGGGAAATATTCTATGTTGCCAGCTTTACCTGTAAGGATTTTTTTTTGGTGCCAAAATTTGCCTAAATTGCCTGGGTTTCCAACCAAAAAATTGGTCAGTATCTGTGATATAATTAGGAATAAAAAATAAATTATACAGTGTTAAAATTTAAATTGTTATGTGGTCAAATGTATCTTTATTTATGAAATGCAAACATTTATGTTTGATTTATTATAGGTCTAGATTACTATAAGGTAAATGGTCTGAACATTGACCTCCAATGAGAGATTGTACTCACTTATGTGGCAAACATCTTATGTATTGTGTATTACATTTATTATAATGATGTTAGAATAATAAATTATAGTGAAGGAAAATTCTTTTGGGGTTAATGGGATGAGATTACCTATTTTGTAATTACTAACAATTAATTTTAGTCACAATCTGATCGGTTTTTTTAACAGTATTATCCTTTTTTTTCTAGTAAATAAATGTTTTGAATTTAAATAATGTTTTGTTATTCAATGTCTCAGTTACAGAATCAGCCTAAAGACAGGTCCCTTTTTTCTGACGAAAGAGGCCCCTGAGCGGTAGTGGCATAGTTAAATAAAATACGTGACCTCTTTTAAGCAAGACTGTGTTGACATGTAGGATGCAAGACATTGTTGTTATTATTAACATTCACTCACGCAGGGTTTTTATTGGGAATTTCCCAACAGAGAAATCCAGTGACATTAGGTATGTAATACCGATAGGCAAGTACTAAGCAGCCTACACAAGTACTTGGCTAAGAAACTATTATTCCACACTATTACGCTATCAACGCAATGCATCATACTGCAACTCGTAAAAATCATCATTATCAATTCCTACGTTAATTTCCTGGTCAGTTACCGTACCGTACCTCGTCATAGACATGACTCGTTATTAAATAAATAAATAATAATAAATATCATTGGACAACTCAAACATCGGTCATTTGATTCCAAACTAAGCAGCTTGTACTATGGTAACCAAATAACTGATAAACATATTTATATACCTACTTCTAAATACATACTTATATAGATAAATTGACATCCAGACTCAGAACAGATACTCGTGCTCATCACACAAATACTTGTCCCGGGTGGGATTCGAACCTACCAAACGCGGCGCTACGGTTATTGCAGCGAGGTGACCACTTAAACCACTGCGCCAAACGTGCAGTTAAATATTGTGAGTAATGCGACGGATGAAGAACAGCAAGTGAGCTACCTACTTTACTTTTACTTTTATCTAGGTACTTACTTTATCTATTTAATTACTTTCACCAATTACCTAATTAAGAGATAATCGTAAGTTTACCTTGCACAAAAAAAAAAGTAAAAATTACTTAAATTTTTAGTAGTTATTTTGGAAATAATGCTCACACGCACCAAAATGGTAGAAATCTGACGTAAAATTGACGTAGGTAAGTGACGGACGACTGACAAATAAGCGTAAGTTGTTGATTTGGCCGAAACAAGTTTTATATTTGAAGAAAACATGAATCATATGTTACAATTGTCCTGTCCTGGCAGAGTGAACCAGTGTTTTATGTGTTTAAGTGAGAGTGATACATTAAAATGGCTGAAACATCAAACAGTGATTATCGTGCACCGATGAGGAATTTCCCTCCGGTTGTCGACGGGCGAATAAACATTGTAGAATTCTTAGCCGCAGCAGTCGATTATTTATCTTTATTTGAACGTTTCGGCCCTTCGTACACGCCGGTTTTATCAGATATTAGAAAGAATATCGATAAAATGAAGAATACTTATACTTATGACGAAAACACTTGTTTACTTGAATGCATGCTGAAGGAAAGAGCCAGGGGGCAGTACTATGCTATTGAAGGCTGTTTATGGTTCAACCGAGGTCTGCTTAATCTTGAAATATTGTTTGGAGAAGTAAATAAGAATTTGAAGGCAAATGTACCATATGAAAGTGTGGATATGATAAAAGTGCAAACAATAGCATATGATGGGTCACTGAAGCAATACCACAATTTTCTCACTCAGCATTTGTTTAAGATGCTTATTAAAATGGCTCCTAATTTGCCACAGATGTTCAAGTGTCTTGGTGTTGAAAATCATGAGAAGGAATTTGCTGAGAGTTTAGATAGCTATGTTAAAAGTGTGAGACAGGTGAGATGTGCAATAGATCAGTTCTTTGAAGATACTGATGTACTTGATGGCTTGAGACAAGCAGGTGCAATATGAGACTTAGATTTTCTCAAGAACTTATTTTCTTAATTCTGATCATTATGTTATAAGTACCTACCTATTTTTATTGTTAAACAATTATTTGATAGTTTAAATAATGTTTTACCCATTATAAAAGTTTTGCCTGCTTTTTACCTTTTTAAAAAGTATGAGGCAAAAGTGGCCCTTAGGGCCCATATATTTTTGTATGTAATTTTCTTTATTTGTTTCTGAACTAAATAAAATGTTTTTGATATAAACTAATTTTTTTATAGACTGTTATGTTGTGATATTATTAAAGAATACATGCCTAATTTCTTTAAAATAATTGTATACTATTTTATTATTTTAGTTTTATTTTTAAGTTGAATACTCAAAACTATTTGTTTCCTATTTACTTTAAAAGTATAGCTGCTTTAATTTTTGAATCTCCAATACTGGTGATAAGCAGCATTTATTTTTTTTAAACCAGTTTTTTTTATTAGGTAACAAAGAGGCCAGACTTTAGACCACATAGATTTTATAAATTATATTTTTTATTTGTTGAAATGCTATTTTGTTTTTGACATACATAATAAATGTAATAATTTACAAAGTATTATAAGCAGCCAAGTGGTACAACCGCTAATGGCCTTCACCCCTGACTTATCAGTTGAATATGAAGGAAAACCTGTATGAATGTTCACCCATTGTTTATTACTAAGTCTACTCAAATAAAGATCTGTAATTATTATTATAAGCTTTTTGTACTACCTACATATTATACCAGTATTTCGCCTATTTTTTTTATAAATAAAATATTTAAGGCTCTAATGTTGTGTTTTTTTTTTCAATATTACACTAACATTTTACGACACCTATGTGCAAAATAAAAGTATTTTTTTTTATTATTTTGTTTGTCACACAGTTCTCAAAAAGATCGGCAAAGTACTATAATAAATATTAAGAGGTAAACCTATGCCTTTTTCACGATCTCATTAGCTAATACTGAGTACCTACCTACTTATTTACCGGGAAATTCCTATAGAAAAACCCATTGACATTATTACGTATAGCTGACCCGCGCAACTTCGCTTGCGTCACATAAGAGAGAATAAGTCAAAATTTACCCGTTTTTGTAACATTTTTCACTGGTACTCTGCTTCTACTGGTAGTAGTGTGATGATATATAGCCTATAACCTTCCTCGATAAATGGACTATCTTACACTGAAAGAATTTTTCAAATCGGACCAGTAGTTCCTGAGATTAGCGCGTTCAAACAAACAAACAAACAAACTCTTCAGCTTTATAATATTAGTATAGAAGTATAGATTTCACGCCAACAACATTGAATGCAAAAATTTTGAACACGAAATAAAAAAAAACTAGAGCTTGTTCTATTTATCTCCCTTCAATTTAAACTTTTGAATTGCTAATTCAGAATATTAACTAGTTGAGCTTCATGCATAGTGGCTGTAAAAGTTTTTGCCTTTGCCAATGCGACGGAAAGTAGTTTGGAATTGCCATTGCCGCGGCTTCGCGGTTTTATTCAACTTGTTTCATTGTGAGTTTAATTTCAACGACTGAGAGGAATTATTGTGCTTTTATTATTGTGTTGGATAAAGGAGCAAGGTATGGTTGAGTGGATTTGTTATGTTTTGGGACAACGATAATAGGCACCTAGGTTATAATGTATCTATAGTGATGTAGATGTATCGGATCGGATGCCTTCGATTCCCGATGATTACCAAACTGGAATAAAGTCTTTATTGACGATTTATGATTATGCAATATTAGATATTATAACCAGTTTGGAAGGTAGAGCCAATTAGAAGACCTGGCAGTAGAATTAGATATTTTATTACCGCCAAGTATAAGTAGGGTATCCAATGACAGAAACCGGTGGAAGTTTTTGGCGAAGACCTTTGCCCAACAATGTTCAGGTTAATAAAAATTGGAAAAATAATTGGAAAGAAATTATTACAATTGGTTTACAAATAAAAGGTAGGTACGTGGGTAACTACTGAGTTTAATGGTCGTTATTTGTATATATATTTAAAAAGTCTAGACGTTCAGTTATCACAAAGAGCATTCAACAAGGAAATAAAGGTGTATGTGATGTCACGTTTTAAATAAAAAGACGTAAGTACCTACCTACTTTGTTCATTTAGCCATAAATAACAATACCGGATTGAACAGGAAAACACCGAGCCTATAAAACTCCAAAGAAATCGTTTCTGTTGTTTCTAGAGGAATCTACAAGTGTTGCCAACATTTTTTGCAGGTTTTCAAGGACACATAATTACATACTAAAAAGCGGTAATAATATTTGTAATTAGCCTATTACTGACCTTTTTTGTCATCATTATTTATGTTATCTAGAAACAAGTTCATTAAAAATATTAGCGTTGTATTTGCCTTTATTGCTCACAACCAATATCTTTTTTTATTCTTTGTCTTATTTTCTTGTGTCGCAGGGAGTTTCCCAAACATACAAACAACGGGCACAAAGTATAACCAGTCCCGAAACAATTATTTGTAGATCGCACAAATAATTGTTCCGTGTGGGAATCGAATCCACGACCTCCCGATGCAAAGGTAGCCGCGTGGCGACCTAAGCCACGCTACGGAGGCAGTGAAATCTGGTTATAACGGCTAGTTTAATTGAATTTGGCACCATTTGTCCAACCCGGGAATCGAACTCAAGACCTCTGCGCAAGAGTCTTACTCACTTGCGTTGTATTTATTTACTCTATTTAAAATACTAATTCATTATCTTTGATTAGGTACTTTGTTCTTTTGTTCCCTATTTTGTGTTCGTAACCAAAAATATCAGCAAAATTAAGCAAGAAAAAGTTTAGGTTAGTCATGTATTTCCAGCATACTGGAGTAAGAAAATAGTTTAAGGTTAATCATGTTTTTCAAACAGTTACAAAGCGATATCAATTTAACGGAAATGCCATATCACATAGTGCCAATTATCATAACGGCGTAAATCGTTCTAAAATTAAATAATGACATATCTACCTACATACGTTACGCCATGAATTGTGATATGAATGCATTCATACGCGGTGATTGAAATAAAAGAACCAACATAAGAAAATTTTAAATTTGATTTTATTGTGTTGTATCGTGGGAAACTAAGCTTTTAGTGGATAGACATTTTGCTACTAATTTTGCAGGTGATCTCAATCCCTGAACTGATCTATACCTACATACATAATATCACGTTTTTTCCCCATAGGGGTAGGCAGAGATTCAAGAACGCCACTTAGAATCCTAACAAACCCTTGCCTCATTCACATCAATCACATCCATACATCTTGTCGTACAGGACCGCCGGTTACGAGTACTACGCACCTTTTTTTTTTTTTTTTTTTTTTTCGTCAGGAAAATGCATTACTGCATGTCCCGCTCCAGGGAGGTAGCGGGGGTCTGTCGGGCTCTCCCGCCGGCTAGGCGTTCCGGCTTTTAAATTTGGACATACCGACTAAAAACCTGACGGTGTTCCTTCAACTGTCACCATAAAGTGGCCAGGACGCGGTACCTCCAATTGGATACTCCGCGTGAGTACTACGCACCTGACCTTTTTGCAAGATATCGCTGATGAGATCTGTTAATATCTTTGATCCATAACTATTGCCAAAAAACTTAAAGGAGTAAGCGCCAGTTTCCTAATGTTCTGATAGATAAAGTGACTGCTAAAGTATGAAAAACTTTCTTATAAGATAACCGATACTTAACCAGAAGTGTCACTTAAATTGTAAGTCGTTTCTACAAATTGAGACACGCGATGCTACTAATTACTTAAGTACATATACCCGTAGAATGAACAGTGAATCATACTTATACTATGTCTTTGGAATATAACCTACGACAACAATATTTACTTCAGTATTATAATAAAATGTAACTTAACATCCAACAACGCCATCTATTGACAAACAGTCGAACTAGCAAGTCGCAATATCGCAATTTGGATCACATGTTCACTGAGTAATATGTAAGTTTAAAAATAATTTGTATAAACACGTTTTCAACTATAAGTTGAAATCATCTTGTATTACAATATCCCGTTTCTACGAACCTACAGCGCCATTCGTGTCCGGTAGTGATCTTCGTAACTAAAATTGTCGGCGTGTGCGCATGGTTTAAAGTGGTCGATTTTATTGTAACGGGTGTTCTGGGTGCGATTTCCACGAGCAAAGACTATCAGTGTGAGCTTCGATAGGGTTGTTTTCCACTATCAGGGCAGCCATGGAAAAATTTAGGTAATACTTATAGCAAATAGAACAGCGCCCCTACTGTGTTTTGGAAGAACTAATATTCGACAATCGACAAAAAAATTTATTTGTAAGATGAGAGTTTACTAAACGTTAACTTTTAGCCTAATGCTTTTGTTAGTAAAATATTTGTAAGTTATAAGGTTAGTGTTTAGTATCCGTAACCTGTGGTCTTGTATAACAAGATGTATGGATGTGAATGAAGCAAAGGAAGTTTGTAAGAATCGTAGCAAGAGGCCTTCTTTGGTCTCTGCCTATCCCTATACGAAAAATGAGCGTGATTTTATGTAGCATATTTCCTACAAGTTAAATTAATGTCTACATATTCCACAAGCATATTTAAATCATAATGCACTCACTACACGTGCCTCTGCGTGGGCCAAAATGGTGAATACGAAGTCTCATTTATAATTACTGAATCAATAACACTTTCATACTTGTGTACATTTAACCTATTACCACTACAAAAAGCTTTCAGCTTATTAATTACAGTATGCTATTAATTAATGGGTTTCGTGTTAAATACAGAACTGAATCAAATTGATGGATGTTTAGTCACTGGATAATGTATTATGTTAGTTCTGATTATAATTGAAATGTAATTATTATAGCTTAATTAAATTAATGAGTGTAAAATAATAAGTGTTTGTTGTATAACTGTATATGTACGTTTCTAGTTGTCCATAACTCGGAAATATTCAAATCACTCTGGTATACCTATTTGAAAGAAACTAATCTAATGATAAACTCACGCAAAATGTTTTTGTTAATGACGAAAGTTACCATCAGTTGTACCTGTCGATCAAGAAGTCCAAAGTATGAATTTAAGGTAATCCTACCCATCACGCGAGTCTATAACATTTCTTGAGCTTATTTGAATTTAATAGGATTGCTGAAATTTTATTAAATTCACATTGCTCTTAATCGTTTTACGAAATAAACCCTCCTTTGCGTAGCGCGACTGGATAAAAAACTGCCTCAAAGTCCTTAAGGAACCTTCTCATTTCTGGAATAATCACGAACTATAATAACTCGATAGCAACCCAAGGTCGGTATTATTTAGTTATATTAACTGAATTGATTTCCCTAGGGCTCATATCAATCTAGGAACGACCGAGAATGTAAATTGAACTAACCACTTATTTCATGGAGCGTATTCAAGGATATTGTCTCTTGGACAATATTGCCGAGGTTGTGTTGCAAGGTCTGTTTTAAGATCGGTAACCTTCATAGTATTTATCTCAATTTAAAACATGTTTTTCTCCATTTAAATTTAGTTGAAAGTATGACTTAATAATGATAACGTTACGATGTATTTTACTTTTCTTTCTAATGATTTATAGTCTTTGTATTTGAAGCCGGCAGATGGTCTGGGGGGCTATCACGTATCTCAGTTGACAACTAGTCAACCAGTCATAAGATCAGTCGCGGACCAAATTTTGACTTTGACCACTGGTTGGGAACCACTGCTATAGGTAGTTATGAGCGCCTCCCATGGTGGTTCAAGCTTTCAAATTACTAGATTCTACGAGTATTTTATAAAACGAATATCAGTATAGGTCATATTTTTTATCAGATCTAAAATACCAAAGAATAAAGGTATTTTTGTCCGAGTTCAAAACCAATCTCATATTCCAAGTATGTTATGAATAATAACAAAGTAAGTCAAATTGGAAACCTCGAGTGCCGTGAGGAGTGACTGGATATTTCCCTTGAGCACTCTAGCTCTCACTATTTATGTACTATAACTAGGTTTAAAACTGTTTCTGGAAGGGTGTTTTGAATATTTTTGAATAAGGTAGAGCTTTTGGAGTATTTGAGAGGGTTAAATAAAGTATATAAGCTTTTTTAGGATACGTCAACACGTTTTTTTGTCTTTTGACATAAATACCTAAGCATAATCTGAATGGAAATTGTAAACTTTTCCGTGACATAAAACGTACGTTTTTCATTGAATGTAATTTTAGAAAAAAAAATCCTCATCCTTTACCTACTACTGTTAAAAACGCTACATTTTAAAACGAATAAAATAAGTTTCAAGTAATCTTTCTGCAGTAAGGCATACTAAGTCTTTTATCTTCTATGTACTTTATGTACTTTATCTAGAACGCGGTTATTCTCAATTTCGTCATTAAAGAAGGAAAGATCAAGTAAGTACTCACCTTCCCATCACTCTTCCAGTAGATGAAGAAGCCATATTCATCGACCTTGAAGGTGCAGTTCTGTTCCAACTCCGTGTTATCCTTCTCTTCCGTCCATCGGTCGAACACCGCACCCTGGAGAACACAGAATATTAGCATCAGTCACCTTTGAAAACAATTTTATTGAATAGACCCACGCAAGTGATCGACGGTTCGAACCCGAGGCAACACACTAATGACTTTTCGAAGTTATGTGTAATAGATTTATTGATGGCTTGTAAAAAGTTCCCAACCTGCACTTGGACAGCGTGATAGACTCAAGGCCTAATCCCTCACTCGTTTTGAAGGAGACCCTTGCCCGGCAGTGGGACAGCATCGGGTTAAATATTGATTGTAAAAAAAGTGATTTGTATTGTTGCTGTAGCACGATTTTTAACAAATATCGACTATTGTTTACGCATGGATAGTTTGACATTTAAATTAGTTCCTTGAGTATACGCTAGGAGCGCTGAACTGATTTCCTTTTAGGATAGTTATTCGATAGTCGATAGTGGTAGGCTCGGCATCGAGAACCATATCATATACCCATTAGGTTTATATGGAAAATGAAAAATCGGAGCCCCAAAGAGTTTGGGAAGCACAATTTTTTTGCATGTTTTTTAATGTCAAACATTCTACAGGTGATACAATACCAAAGGGTAGTAAATAACATACACAAGGGTAGTAAATAAGGATCTTTACGCTTTTAGAAAACATTTAAAAAGGCACTATCTGCTTAGACAATATATTTCTTTAAGTACCCAAGACTACCGTCGGGATTCAACCAGATCAACAGTCAAAAATAAATACTCAGTTAGTGTAGGGATACTACACGGTATAAATTTGTACTACAAATCATTATTTACTTAATGATAGCATACGTAGCCATGTGGCGTTATATTTACATAGAATACGAGTCTGTTAGTTTAATTGTCCACTTTAACTGTTTAGTACCCATTAGTTTTACTACTGGCTGTTATTTCGACACGATTATTGAAAAAGGGCGATTTGCAAAAGTGGTTATTGGTTATTATAATACGCCTACGTTCCAACATACATTTTTAGATTCCGAAAGAGCATTTATAAGTATCCAGTTACTGGATTTACAATGGAAAGATTTTACCGTGTTGTATTCGGTACCTCGATTCCCTACTACTATCGACTACCGTCAACCGGCTAGCTTTCGAAATTTTGACATTTAGAATGTACTGCTAAAATGTTTCCTACGACACCCGTCAGAGGCGCTGATCAGATTTTCATACAAAATTTCTCGATGACAGGTCGGTTGTCGGTAGTCGATAGTAGTAGAGAATCGAGCTCCTGATCGCTAACTGTGAAATTATTTCGCTCTGAGCGCTGATAAAACCTTACTTTTTACTGAACTTATGCGAAAGTCTATCTTTCTGTAAATAATAAACAGATTGTAACGAATTTGGCATGGAGATAATTAAAGACCTGGGTACGAAGTAAGATCATTTTCAAAAATTGCCCTTTAGCATCTGAAATAGGGGAAGAAGCTTTGAAAGACTGCGGAGCAGCGCGTATCAAATAGTTTTTAGTAGGTATATTTCGACATAGACGATACTACATCGATAGCTGGCTCTAACTAGAAAATCGTTTCTCTACATTTTGCACACGCCTTTCCAGCGCCAATAAAACAAACTGAACATCAAAGGATTGTAAATAGAGTTAACTAAACAAAATACAAAGACACATACAAATCAGTGAGTGATGGTCGATAGACTGTGTGTGATCGGAGGAGATACGATCGGGAGGGATTATCGCGCGACGCGTTTCGACTGAACGACTTACTATACGGGGCTATGATGTGGGGTGCTTGTGAGAGCGGCCAGCGATTTTATAGCTGTTTTAACTTGATTGACTGGTAGCCGTAGCGTTGAGTAGCGTCATAAGCCAATAACAATTATTATTAAAACTAAGTCTATTATGTTATTTAACTATTTTACACGCTTTGCAGGTTCCGCAATAGACAGAGAGGGATACAAAGACACATACAAATCAGTGAGTGATGGTCGATAGACTGTAGGTGATCGGAGAGCTACGATCGGGCGGGATTATCGCGCGACGCGTTTCGACTGAACGACTTACTATACGGGGCTTTGGTGTGCGGTGATTGTGAGAGCGGGCAGCGATTTTGAAGGCGATTTCACTTGATTTATGAAGTAGGTAACGATGGCGTAATGAGTTTACTCATTGGGCAGTTACAGTTACCTCGATGTATTAAACTCTGTTGAAAGATTTGGTATATAACATTGGCTTTTGGCACTTTATTTTTTTACATTATACTTAATTGTTTGTTAGGATTTAATTGTGATATAAGTACAGAAAAATACTTTAAAAACACTTATTTCCTTTACAGTTCTTTACTGTACCACTGAGCAAGGGTCTTTTCCCGAGCGTGGGAAGCCTTGAGTCCATCACGCTGGCAAAGTGCGGGTTAGGGACATTGCAAGCCCCCAAATGTATTAAACAGCTTTAAGGCATACAAGATGCGATCACAATGTATTCCTTCATCAAAAATATAATAAACAAGTGATATTCATTCGATATAATACTATAATTATATATACAGGGTGTAAACGACGGTTAACCGAAAACTTCAGTGTTAATTTTGTAACACTAAATGCGCGAAATTTACTTCAACCATTTTTCTCGGAAATGATTGGTTCCCGAGTTAGTCATTTTTGAGCATTCAATGTATAGTGAACAACGCGATATATCTCCGCGCATGCCTACGAGATTTCTGGCGGCGGCGGCGCGCTGAGCGACGACATGTCGCGACGCGTCGTAGGTATCAAAATCAAATCATTTATTCATTTAGGTCAAATGTTGACACTTACGATAGTCGTTACAATTACTGAATCTACCACTAGCTCGGAAAGGGGGTATTATGAGAAGAGCTAGCGAGAAACTCACGGCCACTCTTTTCAATCGCCAAAAGTTTTACAATGTGGTTGATACAATAATTGATCATGCGAGGAGCTGCCAACAATCAGCGGTACGTACGCGTACCACCACGTCTATGCGCTCACTAGTATGTATTATTAGATAACAATCTTATGTATCGTTTATGGTAGGTATCGTAAGTACGCTCGTATGTTACAATAGCTCATAGTAAAATTGTAAGTAGGTAGATACCTACTTGGCTTACGTGAAATCAAACAATAATAGCAAAATGTAACCAATAATAAGAAAGTGCTAAAACGAATTGTTATCAATGTCTATCAACACGCAATTACCTGGTGTATGGCGAGAGTTTGAGTAGGTACCTTTGGATCCGGACGTACAGGTGCAGAACACGCCGTGCACTTCCACGTGCTTCACCATACATAGCACATCAACATTTCTTCCTATTTACGAACACAACTGCACTTCGAAAACAATAACAACAAAAATATTAACAATAAAAACACTAACAACTCAAAACCGAAACAATAACAAGTAATAATAAACAACAGTTCACACACGACACGACGAATAGGACATAACGAACGACACCGGTGAAGAGCTTCCGTCTTCCGCGAGCGAATTGCTCGAACTATCGATCAAAGAGAGCCGCCGGCGCATCTCCGCTCACTCGCGCCACCCCTCGCCCGCGCCACCCGCTCCCTCCGCGCCGTCCGCGCGCGCGCCGCCGATTTGGTGACGAGCGACGAGTTAGGATCCCAGCGAGAGATTAGATTGAATAAAATATTGATGTGGCATTAGGTACTATTTTTACTTGTCACAATTGTTACTCGTTGCATTGTAGTTTTATTCAAATACCGAATAACATTACAAACATTATTGATGTAAGTTTAAAATACCTACTTTGATATTTAATAACAGAAAATCAGACTAAAGTAAATAAAATAAACACGAAACGTTTATTTAATTAAACCATAAAAATGTAGGTACATAACAATGATAACAATCAATATCCATTAATATTCTTATCAGAGAAACTAACTTATCATAATTCATTATCCCCGGAGAATTACTTAGCATTCATTTTGTCGCATCCCATCTATGTAACATCCACGCGCGGTCGCGGCGTCACGCGTCAGTACGGCCATCTACTTTTCGAGTCGCACCGCGCTTGTATGAATGAGCGTGTAAATATCGAATAGAATTCAATAGAATAATAAGTTTGCAAGAACAAATAGAACAAAGCGACAATACTTGTTAAATTGTTTATTAGAGATTTTTATAGCGCTAAAGAATATCAATAGGATTTTTTGTCGTTCTGTATGTATTTGTACGTGTAATAATAATAAGATATCACACATTTTAAATCTTATTAATGTAGGTACCTTTTATCGGAGAGCGGGATAATTATGTCATTTTCATTTTTAACACAGAAGAACAAATACTAAGTAACGCTGCATACTAGTGAGAGTGAGGCTGACAGCTGTGTGCGTAATCGTGTCTGTGTGGCGCACGTAGGTACGTCGACCGTCGCGGCCGGCCGCCGCCGGCGCGGTGTCGTTGGCCGCGGACAGCTGATAGCGAATTTATACGTTGTTTTAATCCATTGCTGTTTTTTGTGAAAAACAGTAATATGACGGATTTTTTCTCATATTCATGTTGCACTGTGTAGTATTAACGAAATAATACCGAAAAAAAATTAAAAAAACGCATAAAAAATCGGAAAAATCATGAAAAAAGCGATGAAAATTTTCAACGCCATAAGCACCAGAATCATGTCTAGAATCATTTTTTTTTTCGTTTTCGGTAGCCTGTCTGTTACACCCTGTATAATTATATTATTATTTATATTTATTTAATATTTAATTAATCAATTTTACTTCAAATCCCGCTGTATATAAGACCGCACAGAATCACGGTCGATCACACATGTGCCGTCGACTTTGATTCACGATTCGTCGCATGTCTGTGCCACGTGATGTGTACTCGTCTGTACAATATCTTATATCTACGCTTCGCGTATTATAATTAAATATGGGTTTTTGGTTAATTCATGTTTAATCAATAATCATTAGCCAAGCCTTTCTTCCAAACTATGTTGGAAACGGCTTTCAGTCTCACCGGACGCAGCTGAATGTCAGTATTTTAAATGGAGCGACTTCCTATCTGACCTCCACAACCCAGTTGGCTGGGTTATAACACAATAGCCTTCGGTAAGACTGGTTGTCAGACTTTCAAGCTTCTGACTACTGTTAACGACTATCAAAGATCTGAAAATGACAGCGACTGATTTTTGCCTAACTAGCCATTTAGTTACCGATCAATCTTCATTGTTGTTAAAGGCAAAAAGATACATCGGCAACAGCCTATTCCTATATTTTTTTAAATACCTTTATGATAAAAGATAAACATAAATTGATTGCATAACTGTGTACATAGGATTTTACAATCAGTGTTGAATCAACAGATTAAATAGTAATAGTTGTAAAATACATCCGAAAAAAAGCATTTCAGCACTGAAGGTCTAGTGGAAACTGAAAGCCTTCACTAAAAGGCCCCATTTAATCTAATCGCTGTGAGTAGCGCCACATGCGGCACGGTCCAATACGCGCGATCACTTTGATTTACGACGTGATCCGCACACGGCTGTCCCCTGTTTACTTCTATCTCAATATCACTGTCCTAACTAAACTAGTTAACATTATAAATGCAAATGTCAATCTGTTTCCCAGCTTATCCATTGAATCGATTTCCATGAAATTTTGGAGTGGAAAACGCGGATGAAATCTTGAGCTAAGTTATGTGCAGCGTGCATAATCTTCTTTATCTTGTCCTTATCCTGCGCTAAGTATAGCTACGAAATGTTTCCGTTCTAAAAAACATGCAGTTGACAGACTTGGCTGATGCTTTAACGACGGGCCGCTTGCCTATCATAATGTAGTTTCTTAAATAAGCTATGTATCTAATGGAATTGATATCTTCTGGAGATATAAAAATCAGTATATAAAACGTATAGCTAGGTCTATTAACTCGCTAATCGCTGTGAGTAGCGCCACACGCGGCACGGTCCAATACGCGCGATCACTTTGATTTACGACGTGATCCGCACACGGCTATCTTCACGTACATAGGATTCTGTTTACATCTATCTCAATATTACTGGCCTATTTCTTATATAAGCTATGTACGGAATGGTAAGTAGTTAAGTATTTTGTTTGTTGCCATGGTCAGAGGTCAAAACTAGTGTTAAGGTTATTTGAAAATATGAAAATAGTTAACACCGAAATTGCTAACACTTGCCTCTATTAAATTATAATCCTAATTCTTATTTAGTACAATTCACTCGTACCTACTTTGGATGCTTCTTGCTTGAGTTCTTGATCGTGACAACAGATTTACGCGAAAATTTATTTTTAAAAACATACTAAAACTTGCGCACTCCTTAATTTTATTCTAACGCAATGTAAAATTGTATGTAAGTAAATTTAACAGTTTAAGCAAGTTAAGAAACGAGTTAGTTGAATTCCTTGTTCATATTTTAATTTAGATTTAGTCTATGAACCCTAGGAAAGTAATATAGAATCTAGGCAACCGCACATATTATGTAAAACACGTAACTTATACAAAAGAGTGCCTATACAAGGGATGTTTTTCATATATTTATGTAATACAGAATATCGTGAGGCATCAAGATATTTTCCTTTCTTTCAGGATGTAGGCGAGGCGAAGGAAGTGTTCACAACGGATGTACACAGCACATGTACAAAGACGGAGCTCCATAATTCATGGAAGAATGCAGAATGTAGTCTGAAATCTGTTTCACTTTTGTATAACTTTAGAATTGTTTTCGTAAAAAGTAAGTTAATGTTAGAAGCTGGTGTTTATATTGAAA
Source organism: Anticarsia gemmatalis (assembly GCF_050436995.1). Classification (NCBI taxonomy): domain Eukaryota; kingdom Metazoa; phylum Arthropoda; class Insecta; order Lepidoptera; family Erebidae; genus Anticarsia; species Anticarsia gemmatalis. Next base: position 1,522,609 of record NC_134756.1, on the reverse strand, counting down.
ACAAGTTATGTTACATTCTGCCCCGATAGTTGAAAAGATGTATCTAACATTTTGCCGGATTGCGGATGCGGATTCAGCAAAAATGTAGAACCTGCCCATATTTTTATGTTTTTCTATGTCGCTCCATTACAGTTTTAGCTAAGCTAAATAAAACGCTTATGAAAGCGCTTTTAAACTTGTTTTAAAATAAAAATATTTTTTTCCTATCCTACCTTTCGTTTTATGCGTCTTTTCAGCTAGTGAGGGCAGCACTGTTCATTTATGTTTTCTACTTATAGTTACAGCTTCTCAAAGTATATGAAGGTAGTAGTTACCTGCAGCAGCAGTTCCGGCACGGGGATCTGCCAGTTGAACTCGAACTTCTTCGTCATGGTGCTTGCGTCTCAGTACACCCCCACGTTACACTGTACAGCTCACTGGCACATTCTGAATGCCCTGTAGACAAAGAGAAAAAAAGTTAAGACTAGGTAACTAAAGAGTAATAACTTTTGGTAACATATTATCATTGTGGTTGCTCCTTATATAATAATTTGAACAGAACCTTATTTAAATCGATCTAGGTATATAAAATTTACGCTTCAATAGTATTGCTTAGCATACTTTTTTCACCAAAAAGATTCTACATACAAAGGTGCATAAGGTAAATGAAAGTTCCATCCAAGAGAGATTACAGAAATGAGTTTTAAATAAACGAAACTTGATCAACTAACGGTTTTTCATTTGAAATTAACTTCGAATCGTTAAAGTTTTCTTCAGTCAACATTTTTATTACACCACCAAAATTCATTACCCCAGAAAACATGATTCATTTACAAAAATAGAAGCAATAAATACAATTTTCACGCTCCAGAAACTGCCCAACAAATATATATTTGTCCCACAAAGGCCTTAGCGTGATCTTACTTAGTTACAAGTTTTTGTCCTTATACTCCATTAGGGGTCGTCTGATAAATTATCTCTGGCCTATTTACTCCTATCTCGAGGGTTTTCCGCCTATCAATAGTTGGGGTTCAGGCCAATGAACCCATTTCGAGGAATGACAAAAATGTACCCTTTACTAAGGGACTTTGAGCTGTAACCTTATATTTTAAAGTCGTCCTCGTCACACAAAGATTTGTCCCGGGTGGGGTTCGAACCCGCCACACGCGGAAACCAGGAACCTATCTTATCTTTAACAGTCAATATGTGAACTACGATTTAAAGTTACAGCATTTTGAAAGCTTCGGACAAGTTTTACAGTTTATTTTAGTGTCAGATAGCCCTTATCTATACTAATATTATAAAGCTGAAGAGTTTGTTTGTTTGTTTGTTTGTTTGTTTGTTTGAACGCGCTAATCTCGGGAACTACTGGTCCGATTTGAAAAATTCTTTCAGTGTTAGATAGCCCATTTATCGAGGAAGGCTATAGGCTATATATCATCACGCTACGACTAATAGGAGCAGAGTTCCAGTGAAAAATGTTACAAAAACGGGTAAAATTATGATTCTCTTATGTGACGCAAGCGAAGTTGCGCGAGTCAGCTAGTGCTAAATAAAGTGAATAGAGACTTAAGAAAACTGACATAATTCCATCTGATAATAAATTAATTAATAAAAATCATTTATTTCAGGCAACTGCCTATAGATAAGCTGACTGAAATGTTTAGAAGTGGTAAAACTGAGCCTTATTCTCAGTAATAGATGGATTAAAGTAGTAACTAATGGAATTTAAATGTAATGCTGATATTATCCTATTCGATGTACAAACTTTCTCTTTTCAGTAAAATTTTAGGAGCGTTTCGAGATTGCATCACAATTTTCACTTTCAGTTTTTAAAAACGTTGGAATTTGTTTGTTATTGTGTGCTATTTTTATGACTTTAGTTGTCCACTCGTATTTTCTAATAATAAGGAACTATCTAGCAATATATCATCGTATTATAACGCTAATAAAATACTGACATTTACATTGAAACTACGCCTTAACTTGGCGTGTCAAACTCAACTATATCAAAGTGGTCCTCAATACTAGGTACTACTCTTCAATTAGAGATATTGGGCCACCTGGCATTGTGTCGTGTTATCTAGGGTCTTTGACCTTATTCGCCGGACCCTTGGACTCTTAGTGTGGGGCCACAAAGAAAGACATCATGAGTAGGTACTCAGGCTTAATACTAGTTGACTATCTCTGTGGCGTAGAGTATCCGTCTGCTGGTCATGAGGTCTAGAGAAGATTCCCTGGGTACGGTACGGGTAGAATACTTTTGATATTTATTTATATTATAATACTAGCTGACCCGGCAAACGTTGTTCTGCCATATAAATAAAAAAAATACTGTCACTTAGGGATATGAAAAATAGATGTTGACCGATTCTTATAGATACCGGATAAGCACAAAAAAATCATCAAAATCGGTCAAGCCGTTTCGGAGGAGTATGGCAACGAAAACTGTGACGCGAGAATTTTCCAATAGTAGACCGGGGTTTGGTAACGTGTCCCGTCAAAAGCAAAAGACTCGGCTACTACGGCTACTCGCATCTAATTGACCTGCTGATCGAAATTTGCAGTTTTTTTTAATCACGACTATTCGATGGTGGTAATCGTCCTTCTTTATCTATCACTAGCCGCGCAACTTCGCTTGGGTCACATAAGATAGAATGAGTCAACATTTTCCCCGTTTTTGTAACATTTTTTACTCGTACTCTGCTCCTATTGGTCGTAGCATGATGATATATGACCTATAGCCTTCCTCGATAAATGGACTATCTAACAGTGAAATAATTTTTCAAATCGGACCAGTAGTTCCTGAGATTAGAGCGTTCAAACAAACAAATAAACAAACTCTTCAGCTTTATCCATACTAATATTATAAATGCGAAAGTAACTCTGTCTGTCTGTCTGTCTGTCTGTCTGTCCGTCTGTCTGTCTGTCTGTCTGTCTGCTACTCAATCACGCCTAAACTACTGAACCAATTTGCATGAAATTTGGTATGGATGTATTTTGATACCCGAGAAAGGACATAGGCTACTTTTTACCCCGGAAAAATTACACATTTCCCGGGAAAATTCAGGTGGCGAACGAAGTCGCGAATAATCAATATTTTAATGACATTGAATTAACAAAATTCCGTTGTCATGGCAACTGTTTTAATGGCGGATATATGAAGAGATATAAATAATTTTGAGAATATTTTTCGTGAAAAAAGCATATTTAATATCATCACGCTACGACCAATAGGAGTAGAGTAACAGTAAAAAGTGTTACAAAAACTGGAAATTCTGACCCATTCTCTCTTATGTGACGCAAGCGAAGTTGCGCGGGTCAGCTAGTAATATTATATTAGTATAGATTAAACCGACAGGTTGAAAGATATTTATACAAGGAAACTGTAGTAGTGCACATAGTCTGTATAAAAAGTATGCAAAGTAAAGACTTCTTAAACATCCTTTTTGAAACTGATCTCGTATTTAAACTCGGTTAAAAGTTCACTAAAGGATGTTTAGATTTTTCCTTGTTAAGTCTTTGAAAGTTAAAAAGAAAAGTTAAATTGTTGGAGGTCAAATTCTGAGTTCATTTTATGACTAAGCGTCTTTAAGTTAGTATCTGGTTCAATGTTTACTTAAGGCTAGCTTTGAAAGCTTTGTTGAAATAAAAAGATTCCTAGTGTTAAAAATAATCTCTCTAATCTAGGTTATAAACTACCTGTGTGCCAAATTTCATTAAAATATATTTACCAGTTTTTTGGTTGAAGAGGCAAACATACTCCAAAAACACTTTCATCTATAATGACTATGATAGAGAAAATCTTAGCAATATATGTTAAGATTTTCATTAGCACACATCTACGGTTTGCATTAATAACAATTAAGGCGCTTTTAACGTGTGGCTTATACTGGCTCCAAGGCAAAGTATCCATGTTCACTGTTCAGGTGAGGTAATTCTCTGACCCCAGCCTACATTGGCCGCTATGGTGTAACAGACCATAGGCAAGCCATTTATTAAAAGAGGAAGCTTATGCCCAACTTGGGTACTGACGTATTTTTTAGTATACATATTAGAAACCGTATTATGTAGCTCTATCTATACAGGCCAGGCTAAACTAAAAACAATTTAAAAAACAACTTTCGCCAAAAAAAAAGAACCGTTGAACCTTCCTCACATTCAGAAAGTGGCTCTTAAGTCTCTTTAAAAATACATCGTCTTACATTTTAAATTGACTTTCAAAACGCCATTTTCACGGCTCCTTCAGGGCCTGAAATGTATTTACTTCTAACAATTCTGCGAGCGTTTTCGTCGAAAATCGTTTAAATACGTGCCCGTTGTGTAAAATGAATGATTTCAGCTCAAAACGTATTTTCTTGGATTAAAAATTAGGCTATTTTTCACGTCTGGCAACATTTTGGGAGAATGAAATTATGTGTGACATTTTCTGAGTTTATTAAGTACTTGACCTGGCCACTTTGGAGGGGGATATTATGACTTTTGATTATGAGATTCTGGGATTAATAACGTTTACGTTCACAAGACAAAATGTAATTTTTCTCGTGATTTCAAAATTTCAATTTCATATTATAACGCTTATCCATCCAAAAACAGACCTTCACAAGGATGCTTAACTTCACCATCATGAACGCTACGCTGTGTCGTCTATCAAGTACCGTAGTACTTACTTTACTTGTAAACATAAACCAAGCACTACACAATCGTTTCAAAGGACACATTCTAGGAAAACTGTAACAATGAAAACGATATACTTTGTCTGTTCTAGGAAGACTACTCTGTACGAAGTAAAACATCACGCGCTTGCCTTGACTGGGATAAGCAGAGGGAACAGTCGTTTATTTTTCTACTTTGTTATATAACGAAGGACAATTTATTTTTCAATGACTTTAAAAAAGAAGGATGTATTTTCGAAATCAATTTTATGTATGTTTGTGTGTTCGGTTTTTTTTACAAAAAATACTCATTTCATACTGACGAAAATTTCTCAAAAACTACTGATTTAATTTAGAAGATGAATGATGTATATTTACGTGTACAATCCAAGACACAAAGATCAGCGATCTTTATTTCGATATATGAGAATAATAGAAAATAACCAGGCAAAATAAATAATTAAAAATAATTAGTTATTGATAATCTAATTAGATCAGTATGTAATCTTACTAAACATTACTATTTTTGTTGATTTTCTACATTAATTTCTTATTCATGGTTTCATTGATGTTAATGGTTGAAAATTTTAGTCAGTACCGACCACGGTGATCGTACAACATCGTCACAAATTACGTTAAAAGATAGCTATCTCCGTAATCATTGTTAAACAGATAACCCACCACAGGTACATACATCATTAAGGTTATCGCGGGGTCGGCAGAGATAGACGCGCTGCGCACATGCTATTGCGCACCCGAGCTCTTATCAACAATCACTTATCGTGTAGAGACTAAGCTTATGTTGAACAACATCCGTGTTGCTTATAAATTTATAATTAACTTTCTTAATGAACTTTTTTTTCTACTAGTATGATTTTTTGGACAAATTTTGATAGGGTGGTCTGGGAGAAACCTTTGTCCAGCAGTGGGTTCCTCTAATAAAAATGCTTTTTGGTTAGATACTACTGTAAAAAACTTCCAGATAAGTTCATAATTTTATGCTTTGGGTTTAAAGGTCCAATCTAAAAACTATATTTGAAGGTGTTAGTTGGTTTTTAACAACCATAAGCATCGAATTTTCCTATTTTTTGTCGTTCATAGGTACATTACATATATGCTTTAAAATGGAAGAAAAACTGTGTTCTATCTATTTAAATTTATAGTGAACTTTATACATAATGACAGAATGTTTCGCTCGGTAGTATAGTTTCGTAAATAAAATAACTACTAAAATGCACCGACTTTTGCAGTAAATATCTGTTAATAGATGCAGTTAATTAAAAGCTTGTTCGCTGTGTAATTAGTCATATTATTTTGACCTTATTGTACGAAGTCCGGGATTGGTTTAATATAATAGCATCGTAGTATACTGCAATTGCAAATTCCAATTGAATAATTAGAAACCTGTAAAACGACAGCGCGATAAAATAATTATATGAAGTAATGTGTAAATTAATTGATCTTTTTCAATACTACCTGGAAGTTAACTTCCAATCAGTTTCCTTTACCTTTTATTAGGAAGAATCCTAATGCAGTTACGAACGATTTAGCTAAGGAAACCCCTTTCCAAAACAAAAAGTGTTAGGAAACCCTATAAATACCCGCAAAACTATTAGTTTACAACTAATACAATAAACACCAATAATCTAATCCCAAACTACATTAGTGGCCAAACAGCGCATACCACAAGCCTAAAACCAAGAACTGTGCTCTAAGTGGCAAGTGGCAAGTAAGTGTCGCGGCTCTCGGACACCGCCGACACCGCGGACACTGCCAACACTTAATGGATTGCGGTCGCTAATGGCCAAGTTTTACTCTCAGACACAAGTTTGTTAGCCTTGGGTATTGAGATCTTAATTGGTCCGAGTTTTCCGGGTAATGAAGAAATTAAGTGCAAAAGTTGTGGTTATTTTTAACCGATTACAAAAAGGAAGTTATATTATTGCAGTTTTTTTTGGAAGCTTAGTAATGTACTGGGTACGGGTCTTTCGTTATTATAAAGACCATTGGGCCGTATTTTTATTCGAAAAAGTGTAATGGAATCTTCTTGTGGCGCAGAAGTAGTGAATGTGATGGCCGTACAGAGTTTTTGGGTTCGTATATTACGTCAGCGAAAATCTTTTTTCTATACATTTTCTGGTTGCCAGAAGTATGGTAGTTAGGGCCGTAAACTATACCAATACTTGTATTAAGTTCTCTTAGACACAAGAGGCACTTTTGCAGCGAGCTTACTTCGAAATAACTTATTTTTCATACAAACTATCAAAACCAAAGCGAACTGTGTACAAAATACCAAATGAATCACAAAGCACTAAGTTATGAACAATGTCGCTGAAAATGTATGAAAAATTCACTATTTCAGCACAGAAAGAGGAATCTCAAAGTTATTTCAGGTGAAACAATTTATCACTGTTGTTCTATTTCAGGTCACCGTGGCTTTTGATAAATTAATGTGAATTAGTAAGATTTTTTGTAACATCTACCACCATTTGATATTAAAATGTATGCATTTTCTGAATAGTTTTTTTTTTTGTTAATGAAAACCTGCCTCTTCTAAACTTAGTTGCGAAGATCAGAAGCGAAAAGGGATGTTAACTGCTCAATATTATTACAAAATGGTTATAGATAACTATGTGATCGTTCAAAAAAACATAATTATTAGAAAATATAATTCTCTCGGCCCAAAAATATTAATATATGTATTGTGATTTCAAGTTACAAAAAAAAACAAACATTTCGGACTTCTAATTCTTTGAAAGTTTAAAACTTTACCGTTATTAAACCTCTTTTACAACAATTCGAACATAAAACATATTATATATAC